>NC_092726.1:7904162-8204162 GCF_047496885.1 Scyliorhinus torazame
CCCATTGTTTAGATCAGGAAATCTGACAAATAGGGGAAAGCAAAGGGACAGTGCGCTGGTCTTCAGAGAAGCCCCTGCAGTGCAGGAGGCCATTCGGCCTATCGGTCTGCACCGACCCTGTGAAAAGAGCACCCCCTCTATCCCTGGACCCCCACCTAAGCTGCACATCTTTGGACTGGGGGAGGAAACCCACGCAGACACGGGGAGAACGTACAGACTCCGCACAGACAGTGACCCGAGGCCAGAATCGATTGTCGGGTTCCCGACGCTGTGAGGCAGCCGTGCCAACCACTGTGGACCCCCCCCCCCCCCCCCGGATGACTAAGTGACAGAGCAAATGTCCACAATTTAGCATCGAGATTCGCTTTGCTGAAGTCATGTTTCAAAGAACAAATTTGGGTCAAATGTTTTTTTACTTCACCTCTTTGTTCCCACACAGACTTTAACCACAGAGAAACAGTCAGAAGTCTCACAACACCAGGTTAAATCCAACAGGTTTGTTTCGATGTCACTAGCTTTCGGAGCGCTGCTCCTTCCTCAGGTGAAACAGGTCAGTGGGACCAATCTCTTGCAGCCCTGCTATCTTCTGACCCCCCTTCTCTCTCCCCCCCAGCTTCCCACAGACATGCACCACGCCCTGTGTGTTCGGGAGCCAGCTCCACATCCTCGCCACTCTCTGGGGGCGAGGCACTTCTCCTGACCCCCCCCCCCCCTCCCTCCTGGCTCTGTTGTAACCCGATTCCCCCTCCCAGTCACAGAGTCCAGGTCACCAGCAGCATGCGACAACAAAAAACTCCAAATCCGTCTCAAACTTCTGTCCCTTGCACCCCCCTTTGCAATCCTTGGGAGTCAGAGCTCGAGTGGGAACAACCTTTTGAAGAAGTTTCGTGTTGGAAGAGGAGTCGCTGTGCAGAGTTAGCAGCCCAGCGATGGAGCAGTAATTCACACACACACTGAAGTACATTGCCACACAGCAGATAGCACTGACCCCCCCTCTCTCTGTCTGAACCGTTTGCAGAGAGTGCGGATCTCATTCCAAGATGCATTCACACACAGCGCCACCCACTCCCGCTCCACAAACAGCCCAGAAGTTTGTGGGAGTTGCAGAAGTCTGGTGAAACTTTTGCCCTGTACTTACCCAGGGAGGACTGCCTTGCCTTGGCCCCCTGCCTCAGGTGGGCTCCCGCTGACCAGGAGGACTGCTATTCCGACCACCCCCACGCCACACTGCCCAATGCTCAGCAGCTGGGTCTTGCCTCCCCCTCCCTCTTGTCACTTACCCTCCTGCCCACCCCATTGGTCCAGAGGACTATGATGTCATGCTTCCAGCAGCAGCAGCCAATCAGCAAAGGGATTCCCTCAATTTCCCCACCCCTCCCCCCAAAAAGTATCCACTTGTGATTGGTTGGCAGGGGTTCCAATGAGTTGGACAGCATGGCAAACACCGACAACTCTTTAAGTGAAGCCATTCAGCCCAACAAGGCCCCCTGCTAGCCCACTTCGCAAATCCACACACCCACCTTCTCGCTCCCTCTCTCGATGCCCTCAGTGAACACAACCTTCAGGATCACACACCTCACCGTCATTTGCTAGTTGAAATGCTTTATGCCCTGCCTTCCTGGGTCGCCAACCCTCCAGGTTCGGCCTAGAACCTCCAGGAATTGAAGATCAGTCTCCCTGGAGAAAAATCATACAGGCATTTTTTTATTTTTAAAGTGCTTTATTTCTGTAACTTTACTTTACCAGGTATGCAAAAACTTAAGATGTGGAAAAAGAGGCTGTTTGCCCGTCAGTCGAGCATCGCTCACTTGGGGAATGGAGTCTTCCCGCTTTAAAATTGGCAGAGGAAGGGTTATGGCACAGGGATGGGCGTGTTGGCCAACCAGTGGCTGCAGGGGGGGGGGGGGGAGCCACACAGTGAAACCCCCAGGAATACCTGGAATCACTTTTTTAAAAATGTTTTTATTCCAATTAAGGGGCAATTTAGCGTGGCCAATCCACCTCCCCAGCGCATCTTTGGGCTGTGGGGGCGAAACCCACGCAGACACGGGGAGAATGTGCAAACTCCACACGGACAGTGACCCAGGGCCGGGATCGAACCTGGGACCTCGGCGCCGTGAGGCTGCAGGGCTAACCCACTGCTCCACCGTGCTGCCCCGATCGCAGTTGGCAACCCCGCCGGTACCCCCCGACTCTCTGCCGACCTGACAGCTCCTCCGGCGACTGATACCAGTCCACAACGAGGCAAACCACAAACAGGAATGTGGGAATGGCGAGAGGGGGAAAGCACCAGGCTCCTTTGCCCGCCTGCCAGGCTGCTGCCGGTCAATCGAGGAAACCAGAATGGAAATGTGACCAATTAGTGGCCAAACAGCTCAGTGAGTGGAAGAGAATCCAGTCACAGCGGAGGAAGAGGCGGCCCCCCTTCAGGGGCGAGCTTTGGGGAGGAGGCAACACTCCCTGGAAACTGCCTGTGTGCACGGCCGTACAACCATTGCAAAGGGACCACTCCGTGTGTGAGTGGTGTGAGTCTGTGAATGGGGAGAGTGTGTGAGTGAATAAAGAACAAAGAAAAGTACAGCACAGGAACAGGCCCTTCGGCCCTCCAAGCCTGTCCCGACCATGCTGCCCCTCTAAACTAAAACCTCAACACTTCCGGGGTCTGTATCCCTCTATTCCAGTGTTCTTCAAACTTTTTTCCGGGGACCCATTTTTACCGACCTGCGCGACCCACCATTTTCTCGTACCTTGTTTGCTGCTGACAAAAATGGAGGGAAGGGTTTTGGGTCCGTTTGGCCCTCGTGCTCGCTCCTCCAATGGAACCTGGTGGATGAAGGTGACGCCTTCCGGTGTCGGAAAGTATGGAGTCTCCATCTGTCCAAAGTTCTGCATTTTCCCCGTAAAATGTGATCAAATAACCCCCCCCCCCCGAACTTGTTAAAAAAAATGAATAAAAACTCCCCAAACTTGTAAAACAAAAAGCTGCGACCGTTTTAAAAAAATAGCGGCCGCACTGCGCCGATGATCGTGCTGCGCAATGCGGCTGAATTGTTTGTCATTGTTCACGGCCATTTTAAACGCCGCTTGCAGCCGGCGTTATTAAAAGCCGGCTGCTGCGCTGGGTTTTGCTCGATCGGGAGCGCCACGAAGAGCGGCTCCGCGACCCTCCCGCGACCCACCCGCGGGCCGTGCCCCCGAGTTTGAAGAACACTGCTCTATTCCCATCCTATTCATGTATTTGTCAAGATGCCTCGTAAATGTCCCTATCGTCCCTGCTTCCACCACCTCCTCCGGCAGCGAGTTCCAGGCACCCACTACCCTCTGCGTAAAAAACTTGCCTCATACATCTCCTCTAAACCTTGCCCCTCGCACCTTAAACCTATGCCCCCTCGTAATTGACCCCTCTACCCTGGGGAAAAGCCTCTGACTATCCACTCTGTCTATGCCCCTCATAATTTTGTAGACCTCTATCAGGTCTCCCCTCAACCTCCGTCGTTCCAGTGAAAACAATCAGAGTTTATCCAACTTTTCCTCATAGCTAATGCCGTCCATGCCAGGCAACATCCTGGTAAATCTCTTCTGCACCCTCTCTAAAGCCTCCACATCCTTCTGGTAGTGTGGCGACCAGAATTGAACACTATACTCCAAGTGTGGCCTAACTAAGGTTCTATACAGCTGCAACATGACTTGCCAATTCTTATACTCAATGCCCCGGCCAATGAAGGCAAGCATGCCGTATGCCTTCTTGACTACCTTCTCCACCTGTGTTGCCCCTTTCAGTGACCTGTGGACCTGTGCACCTAGATCTCTTTGACTTTCAATACTCTTGAGGGTTCTACCATTCACTGTCTATTCCCTACCTGTCTTAGACCTTCCAAAATGCATTACCTCACATTTGTCCAGATTAAACTCCATCTGCCATCTCTCAGCCCAAGTCTTCAACCGATCTACATTCTGCTGTATCCTGACAGTCCTCATCGCTATCCGCAATTCCACCAACCTTTGTGTCGTCTGCAAACTTACCAATCAGACCAGTTACATTTTCCTCCAAATCATTTATATATACTACAAACAGGAAAAGGTCCCAGCACTGATCCCTGCGGAACACCAGTAGTCATAGCCCTCCAATCAGAAAATCACCCTTCCATTGCTACTCTGTCTTCTATGACCTAGCCAGTTCTGTATCCATTTTGCCAGCTCACCCCGATCCTGTGTGACTTCACGTTTTATACCAGTTTGCCATGACGGACCTTGTTAAATGTTTTATTGGAGTCCATGTAGACAACATCCACTGCGCTACCTGCATCAATCCCCTTTATCGCTTCCTCAAAAAACTCGATCAAGTTAGTGAGACACGACCTTCCCTTCACCACACCATGCTGCCAGAATTCCAGAGTACTGAAGTACCCCACAGACACCAGTGCGGGAGCTATTCAAATGGGGGCAAGCTCCCCCCCCGTTATCGACAGAAATAATGCGGCTTCACATTTTCCACCCTCGAACTGGCAAGGTCACAGACACTGGTGTTTCCCTCGCCATCCTCACCCACTGACCACCTCAGCCCCTCAAGGACCCGAATCAACCCAAGAAGACCACCGCTGGAAGGAGCCGGAGGACAGAATGAGCGGACACTGGGGCTCACACTGCTGATGCTGAGCAAGATCCCTGTTATCCAGCCGAGCAGTCCCAAATACTGAAGGTGGCCGGCAGGATTGAGGGCACCATTTCGGAAGGGGCAGACACGGAGCGCCGGTTACCAATGATGTCTTCCACTGAATTGAAAAGACCGGAGCAGGCCATTCAGCACTACTGGTCCCTGCTGTCTTCATGTTCCACACCAGCTTCCTCCAACCCTACTTGTATTTGTCTGCATGTCCTCCTATTCCTTTACCCTCACTTGGGAATACAGCTTCCCCTTTGCTTCAACCATTCCCTGTGATAGTAAGTTGCACGTGCTCACCCCGCCTCAATTCCTGGTCCGATTTCTCACTGACTATCTTAGCCCAGACAGCACCACAATTAAAAGATCCTCTCTCCGTCTCCCCCACCGAACGTCAGAATTCCCTTTCAAATCTCCACCCCAAACGCCAATGGATTCCAGTCAGTATTCCTGGAGGCACTCCCAAGCCCACCCACATTCCCCGCTCCCAAACCCCCACCGAAGGTGTCAAGAGTCGTGCTCACCGCAACACAAGGGCAGTGCCCAGTGTGGGTGGGCCCCGCCGCCCAGGACGATGCCAGATAAACCGCGGGCTGTCCCAGACCCTCCACGGCACCTTCGGAACCACCTCAACCACCGGGAAGGACAAGGTCAGCAGGAGCACGGGGAGCGCCACCACCTGGAGGCCCCTGACACCAGCCCGCCGTGGAAATGTATCGGCCGTTCCTTCACCGCCGCTGGGTCGAAAGCCTCCATCCCTAGCAGCACAGTGGCCGCACCTACTCCACAGGGACTGCAGCGGTTCAAGGCGGCAGCTCACCACCACCTTCTGAAGGGGCAATTAGGGATGGCCAATAAATGCTGGCCTGGCCAGCGAAGCTCTCACCCTGTGAATGCACAGCAGCGAGCATGAAAGACCAACTGTCCCCTCATCTCCCTTCAGTCCTCGGTCAATGGCCTTTCACAAGGGGCTTTTCACAGTAACTTCACTGAAGCCTACTTGTGCCAATAAGCAATTATTATTAGTATTTAATTCACATTTAATGACTCTGGATTTTGTTTATTGTCACGTGTACCGAGGTGATTATTTTTCTGCGAGCAGCTCAACAGATCATTAAGTACATGGGAAGAAAAGGGAATAAAAGAAAATACATAATAGGGCAACACAAGGTACACAATGTAACTACATAAACACCGGCATCGGATGAAGCATACAGGGTGTAGTGTTAATGAAATCAGTCCATAAGAGGGTCATTTAGGAGTCTGGTGACAGTGGGGAAGAAGCTGTTTTTGAGTCTGTTCGTGCGTGTTCTCAGACTTCTGTATCTCCTGCCCGATGGAAGAAGTTGGAAGAGTGAGTAAGCCGGGTGGGAGGGGTCTTTGATTATGCTGCCCGCTTTCCCCAGGCAGCGGGAGGTGTAGACGGAGTCAATGGATGGGAGGCAGGTTCGTGTGATGGACTGGGCGGTGTTCACGGCTCTCTGAAGTTTCTCGCGGTCCTGGGCCGAGCAGTTGCCATACCAGGCTGTGATGCAGCCAGATAGGATGCTTTCTATGGTGCATCTGTAAAAGTTGGTAAGGGTTAATATGACTTTGACGGGTTGTTAAGAGCTTTGGGGAGATCGGGAGAGGTGACAAGGTACTGTCAACCAGTGCGAAGGAACTGGCTCGGAACTGCCTCCGCGCTGCGAGCGACCAGAAAACGGGATCGCCAGATGCTGTACTGAGGCGTGAATGTTGTCACGTAGCAGAAACACAGAGCAAGCGGTGACCAAGTCGCCAACACAAACGCTGAGCCAAGAGGAATGAGAGCAAAAAATATATATATCGGGAGACACAGCAAGAAGAGAAGGCACAGCTGCCTTGGATCCATTAATCTCGCTTCAGAAATGTTCGACTTGACCAATGTCCAAGTCTCCCACTGAGCCAAGCAGTGACTTCAGACGGAAAACAAGGAAAAGGAACCTCCGCTGAGCAAAGCGAGACAAGAGAGAATCAACTGCCTCCACGCTGACGTTGGAAAGGCTGCCCGGTGACCATTGTTGTGTTTGGGACACTCCAGTCACTGTCACAGGTCACTGCCTGTGGCGGTCAGTGTGCAGGCGTTTGTGCCTCACCACGTAGAAGCCCTTTTTCTCAGCAATTTCAATTTTGCCCTCCAGCTTTGCGAATTCCTCCTCCCCCTTCCCCTGTGCCTCATTCTGTTGGCCGCTTGCCTGCTCTTTGGAAGAAAGCAGCAGGATTCATAATCGGGCGTCTCGCGACCGCAGGTTGACCTTCGCCTCCTGTGGTCCACTTTCCCTGCTGCGGGAGGCGGGCAACCAATTTGCACCCAGCAGGATCGCACGCGGGCACAATGAGATAGGTGGCCAGTTGACCTGATCCTGCGGTCGATTGATGGGTGAATGTTTTGATCTCAGGCACCCTTGCACTGGGAGCTCACAAGTTCAAGTCCCAACAGCCCCCCCCCCCCCACCTCCCCCCCGCATCAGCGGTCTCTCAGGTAAAGGGAAAGGATCCCACGGCAGAATCTTCACAGTGCAGAACATAGAACATACAGTGCAGAAGGAGGCCATTTGGCCCATCGACTCTGCACCGACCCACTTAAGCCCTCACTTCCACCCTATCCCCGTAACCCAATAACCCCTCCTAACCTTTTTGGCCACTAAGGGCAATTTATCACGGCCAATCCCCCCAACCTGCACGTCTTTGGGCTGTGGGAGGAAACCGGAGCACCCGGAGGAAACCCACGCAGACACGGGGAGGACGTGCAGACTCCGCACAGACAGTGACCCAGCGGGGAATCGAACCTGGGACCCTGGCGCTGTGGGGCCACAGTGCTAGCCACTTGTGCTACTCGTACTTTTTCCGACTGGTTTGACTGACGTGAAGTGAGGAGCGTGCCGATTGTTCACAACATCGACTGTGAGAGCCAGGCCTCTGTGTCCAAAGTGGAAATATCTCTTTTGCAATCCTCCATCTGTTACTCTTCCTGTGTCCTTGTGCGAAGCATCCAAATGTGCACATTGAGAGAACTCAGAAACGTAGAGATGGGAAGGCGTTTACTTCCGAACTGGGGCCATTCGGCCCCTCGAACCCACTCCGCCACTCAATAGGATCGTGGCCAATCGGTGAGGCCTCAGTCCCACTTTGCTTTGCCCGGCGAATTCTCAACATGGGACAAACGGCATGCGTCTCGCCAATCTTTAGCACAGTGGGCTAAATAGCTGGCTTGTAATGCAGAACAAGGCCAGCAGCGCGGTGTTCGATTCCCGTACCGGCCTCCCCGAACAGGCGCCGGAATGTGGCGACTAGGGGCTTTTCACAGTAACTTCCTTGAAGCAGACTTGTGACAGTAAGCGATTATTATTAATCGATGGGGGCGTGTGGATAATGGTGAAAGGGGGACCTCTTGTGTCACCGATGGGGAACTGCAGCAAGACAACTTGCTGGGACACTTCACAAATACCTAGTATCGCTCCAGCGCCTCTCACTGAAGATAGCTTCCCATTGAAAGGCTGCCATTCTGCTGTCAAACCCGGTGTTCACGCACGGAAAGGACATGACTCCATTCAGCGGAGGGGGTTATGATTCAGATGGAATTTTCAAAGCCTTGCGCTTTGCAACAACAGGCAACCCTCACAAGGGTTCAAGCCTCACACCGGACACTGAACACGTGACTCAGGACGAGGCTCCGAGTGCAAGTACCGAGGGAGTGCTGCGTTGTCAGAGGTGCTGCCTTCAGGCCTTGCCTGCTCTCAGAGATGCAAAGGATCCTGTTGCTCTACTTTGTCGACCAGCAGGGGGTTTATCCCCAGTCCCCCTGGCCAATCTTTACCCCTCAATCAACATCACCGAAACACACTGTTTGGTTGCGGTTTGTGGGAGCTTGCTGTGTACAAATCGGTGGCCACATTTCCTGCAGTGCAACGGTAGCACAGTGGTTAGCACTGTTGCTTCACAGTGCCAGGGTCCCGGGTTCGATTCCCGCCTTGGGTCACTGACTGTGCGGAGTCTGCACGTTCTCCCCGTGTCAGCGTGGGTTTCCTCCGGGAGCTCCGGTTTCCTCCCACAAGTCCTGAAACACGTGCTGTTAGGTAATTTGGACATTCTGAATTCTCCCTCTGTGTACCCGAACAGGCGCCGGAATGTGGCGACTAGGGGCTTTTCACAGTAACTTCATTGCAGTCCTAATGTAAGCAGAGTTGTGACAATAAAGATGATTAATTAATTGGCTGAAAAGTGCTTTGAGACTCAAAAGGTGCTCTCGAAATGCAGGCTCGTGTGAGGATAATCCTGCTCATCTTCTCGGAGAAGCGAAAGCACACTGGATAAGTGGAGCTTGTTCAAGGATCAGCTACTGCGTGTTCTTGATAAGTATGTACCGGTCAGACAGGGAGGAAGGTGTCGAGCGAGGGAACCGTGGTTTACCAAGGAAGTGGAATCTCTTGTTAAGAGGAAGAGGGAGGCCTATGTGAAGATGAGGTGTGAAGTTTCGGTTGGGGCGATGGATAGTTACAAGGTAGCGAGGAAGGATCTAAAGAGAGAGCTAAGACGAGCAAGGAGGGGACATGAGAAGTATTTGGCAGGTAGGATCAAGGAAAACCCAAAAGCTTTCTATAGGTATGTCAGGAATAAGTGAATGACTAGGGAAAGAGTAGGACCAGTCAAGGACAGGGATGGGAAATTGTGTGTGGAGTCTGAAGAGATAGGCGAGATACTAAATGAATATTTTTCGTCAGTATTCACTCAGGAAAAAGATAATGTTGTGGAGGAGAATGCTGAGCCCCAGGCTAATAGAATAGATGGCATTGAGGTACGTAGGGAAGAGGTGTTGGCAATTCTGGACAGGCTGAAAATAGATAAGTCCCCGGGACCTGATGGGATTTATCCTAGGATTCTCTGGGAGGTCAGGGAAGAGATTGCTGGACCATTGGCTTTGATTTTTATGTCATCATTGGCTACAGGAATAGTGCCAGAGGACTGGAGGATAGCAAATGTGGTCCCTTTGTTCAAAAAGGGGAGCAGAGACAACCCCGGCAACTATAGACCGGTGAGCCTCACGTCTGTAGTGGGTAAAGTCTTGGAGGGGATTATAAGAGACAAGATTTATAATCGTCTAGATAGGAATATGATCAGGGATAGTCAGCATGGCTTTGTGAAGGATAGGTCATGCCTCACAAACCTTATCGAGTTCTTTGAGAAGGTGAGTGAACAGGTAGACGAGGGTAGAGCAGTGATGTGGTGTATATGGATTTCAGCAAAGCGTTTGATAAGGTTCCCCACGGTAGGCTATTGCAGAAAATACGGAGGCTGGGGATTGAGAGTGATTTAGAGATGTAGATCAGAAATTGGCTAGCTGAAAGAAGACAGAGGGTGGTGGTTGATGGGAAATGTTCAGAATGGAGTACAGTCACAAGTGGAGTACCACAAGGATCTGTTCTGGGGCCGTTGCTGTTTGTCATTTTTATCAATGACCTAGAGGAAGGCGCAGAAGGGTGGGTGAGTAAATTTGCAGACGATACTAAAGTCGGTGGTGTTGCCGATAGTGTGGAAGGATGTAGCAGGTTACAGAGGGATATAGATAAGCTGCAGAGCTGGGCTGAGAGGTGGCAAATGGAGTTTAATGTAGAGAAGTGTGAGGTGATTCACTTTGGAAGGAATAACAGGAATGCGGAATATTTGGCTAATGGAAAAGTTCTTGAAAGTGTGGATGAGCAGAGGGATCTAGGTGTCCATGTACATAGATCCCTGAAAGTTGCCACCCAGGTTGATAGGGTTGTGAAGAAGGCCTATGGAGTGTTGGCCTTTATTGGTAGAGGGATTGAGTTCCGGAGTCAGGAGGTCATGTTGCAGCTGTACAGAACTCTGGTACGGCCGCATTTGGAGTATTGCGTACAGTTCTGGTCACCGCATTATAGGAAGGACGTGGAGGCTTTGGAGCGGGTGCAGAGGAGATTTACCAGGATGTTGCCTGGTAGGGAGGGAAAATCTTATGAGGAAAGGCTGATGGACTTGAGGTTGTTTTCGTTGGAGAGAAGAAGGTTAAGAGGAGACTTAATAGAGGCATACAAAATGATCAGGGGGTTGGATAGGGTGGACAGTGAGAGCCTTCTCCCGCGGATGGAAATGGCTGGCACGAGGGGACATAGCTTTAAACTGAGGGGTAATAGATATAGGACAGAGGTGAGAGGTAGGTTCTTTACGCAAAGAGTAGTGAGGCCGTGGAATGCCCTACCTGCTACAGTAGTGAACTCGCCAACATTGAGGGCATTTAAAAGTTTATTGGATAAACATATGGATGATAATGGCATAGTGTAGGTTAGATGGCTTTTGTTTCGGTGCAACATTGTGGGCTGAAGGGCCTGTACTGCGCTGTATTGTTCTATGTTCTATGTCTGCCACCTCATCCGCTAATTCATCAACATATCCTACTCTTCCCGGTATTTAAACTGGGCCTGAAACGTATCTTGCTTATTCATCCCAACGACTCCTTGTGAATGTGGATGAAGAAGTTCCTCCCCAAGTCCCTCTTGGATTTTATTGGTCACCCATAATTGGCCTCGACCATCCGCTACAGGTGGCGCCAGTTGTACTTCCCAGTCTCGTTAAGATGACCATGCCGCCCTCCGCCTTGAAGGGAACATTCCACATCGACACAACTACCAGGCAACACCCAGCCCCTGGATTCGGACTCCCCACCAGTGGGAACATTTCCTCCACCAATGAAACGTCACATCACCTTAAAACCTTGCTGAAGTCACCGCCCCCCCCCCCCCCCCCCCCCCGGCAAAGCTGGGGCTGGTTTAGCACAGTGGGCTAAACAGCTGGCTTGTAATGCAGAACAAGACCAGCAGCACAGGTTCAATTCCCATACCGGCCTCCCCGAACAGGCTCCGGAATGTGGCGACTAGGGGCTTTTCACAGTAACTTCATTGAAGCCTGCTTGTGACAACAAGCGATTATTATTATTATTATTGTCCAGCCTTTCCAGACAGGTCATCCATAATCGCAGGTTGCTGTCCTGTGATCAACGCAAGGCGTGGATTTGGGTCGCAAAGAGGTCACACCAAGTGGGAAGATGCCGTAACTAAATGGAAGATTAGGCTGGAGGGGCTCAACGTCCTTCTCGTGTTCCCACAGTCCTGCTGCTGTGCTGACATGGGGAACTGGCGAGGCATATTTCCGCACAGCCGCAGTTATTTGATCTCACAGAGTGAGGAGAGGACTGTTAAAATGGGAATGTTCAAATCGTGAAAAATAAATCATCGCCAGGCTCCATCAGGGATCTGCGATTGTGTATCGGAGAGGCGCCATGATTCAGATACAAGAACAGGAATAGTTGACGATATAAGAATGTACCCTTACCATGACAATCCCAGGAGCATTCTCGAACAATATTGAACACACAGTTGACCAGAGGTTTGCATCAAAGATTGAGGTTTTGAAAGGTGTCTTGGAAGGGAGGGTGGGAAGGAGGCGGAGCGATTCCGAGAGGGAATTTCAGAACTTCGGACCCAGGCAGCTGAAGGCAGGGCCCATCGTGGCAGAGCGATTCGAATCAGGGATGCTCGGCGGGCCCCACTTGGGAGGAACGCGGAGACCTCAGAGGGTCCTGGGGCTGGAGGGATTGCAGAGATGGTCAGGTCCGAGGCCGGCCATGGATTTGTAAATAAGGCCGAGGGTCTGAAACGCCGGGCGCCGCCGCAGTGGGAACCAGAGTCGGTCAGCAAGCCGAGGGTGGCGGCCGAACAGGACTTGGTGCAGGTTAGGACGCGGGCCGAGGTGCTTTGGATGAACTTGGAAGAGGGGGCTGCTGGCGAGAGAATGGGGAGTCTCGGTGAGGGGCCCAGCAGTCGGTGAGCTGAGGAAGGCGGGCCGGAGACGGGCTCTGTTCCGGAGGTGGAAGCTGGCAATCTTGGCGAGGGAGAGAATATCCAACTTGCACACCAATATCGAGTGAATTCAGGCAATTCCACACAAGCGGTTCAGTTACTTTTGTTCTGGTGACATAAAGTGATGAAGAAAAGAAGCATTTTATAAATACATTTATTGTTTGTGATGAAGTTGGTCACATCGCTGATTTCGACCTAACAAACGCACTGACTTTATGTCTACTTATTGCAGTTATAAATAAATATAATGAAGTGTTCTTGATTGTTAAAATCCTCATAGCAGCTGTGGCCCAACAATGCATTTCCATTGGGCTCACGTTTCCACCCGTGACCGCTGGCCTTGCACTCAGACACAGGCCAACATCACAAAGTTTCCTGACAGAACGCACACGGCGAGAGCACATCACCAATCAGGATGACTGCACTTCCTTTTGTCTGGATTTCTCTTCCCTGCCACGGAGCGGAATTGGGGAGCTCCCTGGCTGCATCTTCTCAAAGATGGGGAGGGGGGGGGCGGGGGGGTCGTACAAATTTCCAAGGTACAGGATTGCAGCGCGTTGACTCTGCTCCAACCATGCTCCTCCTGCATGAAGCTCGGCCAGACGCGTGGCAGGGTCCGTCAGGTGTGAAGAAGGTGGGTGACAGGCCTCTGGGCGACACTCCCGATCAGACACGAAAGCTGCACCATCAGCTCGGAACGCAGGCGCCCGACCCGTCTCCAGCTCTTCCCAAAAGTTGCACCTGGCCCACTTCGCACCGAGTGCAACTCCAGCTCCCCCCTCGACCGATCGTAATGCCACCCTGCACCCCGATCACAGAGTATCAGGCCACTTGTGGCATTGAAGGCAGCCCCGCGTCACCAATCCACGTGCTGTGCGGTATCCTCCGGTGGATCCTCCTCAGGCGCAGCAGGTAAAGGAGGATCGACAACAGGACCACCAGGAAACAGCCGAAAAATAAATAATGGTTGTAGACGAAGGAGAAGCCCCTCCAGTGGGCGTGGTTTCCTTTGAAGTTGTCCAGCTGAATGTCCCTGTCGGTATTAAAGGAAACAGAGTGAGAACGGCACAGATCCAACAACGGGCAGCAGGTAACTGGAAACGGCAGGACCCTGGCGGGGGGCCTGCACACAGGGCGGTGCTTCCTCAGTACTGCCCCCGCACTGCTGGCCGAGATCGGCAGAGATTGTGCGCTCGGGGCCCCCGGAGTGTGGACTCAAGCCCACAGCCTGCCGACTTGGAAGCAAGTGTGCTACCTACCGGGGCATGTCTGACTGCCTGCCAAGCGGACCCTCAGGAGAGTGTGGGGAAGCTGCCAGTCGTCAACAGTCCTCCACTCTGCTCCCTCGCAGGAGCTGGGTGAAGCGCAAGGAGATTATATCAGTCAGGCTGGGTGCGAATCTACAACTCTCCTCACATCACTTAAAATTTTTTTTTTTTTTTAATTAGAGTACCCAATTTCCCCCCCCCCCCCAATTAAGGGGCAATTTAGCGCGGCCAATCCACCTACCCGGCTCATCTTTGTGTCGTGGGGGTGAGACCCACGCAGACGAGGGGAGAATGTGCAAACTCCACATGGACAGTGACCCGGGGCCGGGATTCGAACCAGTATCCTCAGCACCGTGAGGCGGAAGTGCTGACCACTGCGCCACCCTGCCGCCCCTCCCCCAGACCATTTTTAACACCACGTACACAAACGCCGCCGCAGATTTCCACGCCGTCGCCCAGATCGGGTCGGAGGACAGAGTTTGCAAACGATTAAACATTCTTCGATGGGATGCGGCTGGGCCTGCCTTGTTACCCATCCCGAATTGCCCTTGCACTGAGCAGCTTCCTCGGCCATTTCAGAGGATAATACTGCGGACCTGAAGGCCAGACCAGGTGAAGATGGCGGATTTCCTTCCACGTAGGACATCAGGTGAACCAGATGACAATCGGTGATAGTTTCACAGTCGCCATTGAACTTTTAATCCCAGATTTTTAAATTTAAAAAAAATTAGAACCAAATTCAAATTTCGCCACCTGCCGCTGTGGGATTCAAACCCAGATCATGACCCTGGGTCTCTGGATAACCCACCCAGTGACAACACGGCGCTGCAACACCAGCGACTAATACGGCGTGACGGAAATTACATGCAGCCGCGTCATATCCAGAGACTTAAAAAGGGAAACGGATATTACAGGGAGGGTTCAGAAAGTTGCTGGGCGAATTGGCAATCAAGTCTCACCTCAGGGGTAAGTAACGTGTCCGGTGCAGAATTGCCCCAAGAGTCCACTGAACCTCCTTGTCGTAAACCAGCTGGGCGGTTTTCAAGCTGGTGTAATTGACAGGAAAGGAGAATCCGCGATGCAGGACCTCGTACATCCACGCTGACTTGAAACACTGATACCTGGAGTTAAGAAACAGCATGTTCAGCGGGAGCTGGCAACTTGGAAAGGGGAAGATAATCCTGCCCTGGTCAGTACAGGGTGCGGAAGGGGAGACAGCAAAGTCGAACGTGCACATGTCTGCTGCCTCAAAAACAAATTGGAGCAACCGTCCCTTTGGTCGGAACAGATGGAGGCCAGGTCGACACGGTGTTTGACGGAGCAAAGTGAGATTCCTGACCTCCATTTCTCACCTTGGGATCTGGGAGAGGTGAGGAACCAAGGCTGATGAGGCGTCAACACCCCTATTCAGAACTGATCTGAAAGGCCGACCAGGCTCAGCTCCTAATGACTAACCCATTCCTCACATTTAGATAGTGTCATGTGAGTGTCCCTTTCAGAAAGGTTTAGTCTCTTATCATGTGACTTGTAGCACACTGGGCTGTGGCTGTCAGGTGAGAGTTTTTTCTTTTAAGGTTTCAGTTTGATTGCTTTGCACTGCAGAAGGAGAAATAAGTGGTTTCCTCTGTTTTCATTTTAAAAGCTGTTCCAGTAAAAAGCACATTGGGTGTGGCTAACTTGCCTTGGTAACTTTAAAGATAGAGTTGCTTACGGAAGGAGTTTTAAAGCTGCTGGTTGGACCTGGATCAGAATCTCAGGGAAAGGACCAATCCCATTCAAGTGAGAATGCAGTGTGCTCGGCCACACCCTTGGAAAGGGGTTTTGGTTTATTGGATTTTGTTATTGAATTGGAACAGTTAAAGGGAATTCATTATGAGTTTTACATCGATTACTGTAGCTGTGTGGTCTCTTTGTTTGTAATTCATAAAAATTCTTCCTGTGTTTATAGATACATATGCGTTAACTACATTCTTAGAATAAACCTAGTTTTGATTAAAGTGTCTGGGAAGTCTGATAAATCACCAATGCAGTGAAGGCTTTTGTGCCCCATCCGAGCCAAATTCAAGATAAAGGTTACAGGCGTAATACACTTTGGAGTCTCTAAGCCCTGACCCAGAACAATAGGAACAGAGGCAGGCAGCTGGGCGTCAGTGGCAACAGGGAAGTAACAAACGAGCCAGGTAGAACACTGCCCTTGACATTCAATAAGATGGGTATCACTGATATCCTCCACTGTCAACATCCAGGACTGACCATTAAACATCCACTCGCCCCACAATCGGTGACAGTGTGTTCTGCCTGCAAGATGCACCGCACAAACTCTCTCACCTGGAAGGACAAGGGGAGCAGACACATGGGAACACCACCACCTGACATCCCCCCCCCCCCAGCCACACACCATCCTGACTTGGGAAATATATCGGCCGCTCCTTCACTGTCGCTGGGTCAAAATCCTGGAACTCCCTCCCTCACAGCACGGTGGGTGTACCTACACCACAGGGACTGCAGCGGGTTCAGAAGTTAACAAGGGCAATTCGGGAAGGGGTACGAGTGTCGGACTGTCAAAAGACGTCCACGTCACAAAGGAATCAATTAAAAACCCACAGGGGTAATCAGAGTGGGACTGGTTCCTGATCTCAAAGTGTATCAGGTGTAGAAACCATAGGACAACGAGGAGAGGCTGGAACCCGATAACTTTGCTTCCTAAGCCAGGGATGGTCAAATCATTGAGATCTGATCATCTGGCTGAGTGCTGTTTGTAAGAAGACATTTTAAAATTGCCCATTCAGCTGGCCAATCCGTTAATCTGCCGTCAGACTGCTCACCAGTCTCACGGTGTCGCCGCTGGCATTTGCTCCCTGCAGCCTCAAGGCTCAGCTGGAAGCTGAATTTGCTCTCTGACCAATGTGGATGTAAAGTTCTACTCCGAAGGGCACTGGTGAATAAGGATGCTGCCACAGAGAGAGATGCTATCTTTTAAGAACAGCTCCCTGGGTACCTCTCAGCTGCTGTGATGAAGCAGTTGAGTAAATCAGGATACACAATACCCGTCTAAAGCCCTCTGCCGTAGTGTGGTGGGTCATCGCTGGTTGCAGCATGGTCACGATACTCGGAGGGTTCATTCGTTACTCGGGTTTGCACATGGAAAGCCCCGCCCGATGTAACGACACCAATGGGACGGAGGGTGCACACACACTTACTTCAGTCTGTGGAGATCCGCGTGTCTGGAATACAAGCCACGGTCAAAACGTTCCTTCAGAATTGTCCACTTGGTCGCACAATAATCCTAAAGAATAAACAGAACCGTAAACGGAAATGCAATCGGCCCATCGAGCCGGTGGCAGCTCTTTCACAGAGCAATCCAGCGGGTCCCACTCCCCTGCTCTTGTCCCAACACCCCCGAACCGGTGCCTGCCTCAAGTATTTCCCCGAATGCCAATTGACAGCTACGGCTGAATTGGTACTTACCACGCGATCAGGCAGTGCACTGGAAATCGTCACCATTCCTCGTGTAGAACAGATTTTCCTCAAGTCAATTATCTGATGTGCCCTCTGCTTATTGACCCTTCAACCATGCAGACCAGCCTCTCGTTACTTACTCCATCGCGACGATGCCATGATTTGAAAGCCCTCCACCAAATGTGCTCCTCTGTCCTCAGGGGAACAAGCCCAGCTTCTCCAGTCTATCCACACATTTCTACAGCTTTTGGGTCTCAGTGACTTGGATGATTGTCGTGGCAAAGCCTAGCACTTGGTTTCAAATGAAGACCTGTTGATGATGGGAGTGACGCGGAACCTGTTAGGACAACATCCAACAATCAGGAGGTCGCCAGTTGGTAGCAGTCCGGGGACAGAACACGGACTGATCTGACCCTCAGGATATTGTCCTTTTTGAGGCAGCACAGTGACGCAGTGGTTAGCACTGCTGCCTCACTGCGCTGAGCTCACAGGTTCGATCCCGGCCCCTGTCCGTGTGGAGTTTGCACATTCTCCCCTTGTCTGCGTGGGTCTCGCCCCCACAACCCAAAGATGTGCAGGGTAGGTGGATTGGCCACGCTAAATTGCCGCTTAATTGGAAATAAAGAATTGGGTACTCTAAATTTATTTAAAATGATATTGTTCCTTCACCAAGGGGGCTCCCAATAAGCTCAGAGCAAGAGGTGAACCTTTTGGTCCACAAGTCTCAGTATCCATTCACTCAGCTGCTGAGCGTGACACGCCTGGATGTATGTAACCTGCTCTGTCCACATTGACCAAAAGATGGCCTCCTCTGCAAACACATCATAATTGAGAGAGAGAGAGAGAGGGAGAGGGAGAGGGAGAGGGAGAGGGAGAGGGAGAGGGAGAGGGAGAGGGAGAGGGAGAGGGAGAGGGAGAGGGAGAGGGAGAGGGAGGCAGAGAGAGAGAGAGAGGCAGAGAGAGGGAGGCAGAGAGAGAGAGAGAGGCAGAGAGAGGGAGGCAGAGAGAGGGAGGCAGAGAGAGGGAGGCAGAGAGAGGGAGGCAGAGAGAGGGAGGCAGAGAGAGGGAGGCAGAGAGAGGGAGGCAGAGAGAGGGAGGCAGAGAGAGGGAGGCAGAGAGAGGGAGGCAGAGAGAGGGAGGCAGAGAGAGGGAGGCAGAGAGAGGGAGGCAGAGAGAGGGAGGCAGAGAGAGGGAGGCAGAGAGAGGGAGGCAGAGAGAGGGAGGCAGAGAGAGGGAGGCAGAGAGAGGGAGGCAGAGAGAGGGAGGCAGAGAGAGGGAGGCAGAGAGAGGGAGGCAGAGAGAGGGAGGCAGAGAGAGGGAGGCAGAGAGAGGGAGGCAGAGAGAGGGAGACAGAGAGGGAGACAGAGAGGGAGACAGAGAGGGAGACAGAGAGGGAGACAGAGAGGGAGACAGAGAGGGAGACAGAGAGGGAGACAGAGAGGGAGACAGAGAGGGAGAGACAGAGAGACAGAGACAGAGAGACAGAGACAGAGAGACAGAGACAGAGAGACAGAGACAGAGAGACAGAGACAGAGAGACAGAGACAGAGAGGGAGAGACAGAGAGGGAGAGACAGAGAGGGAGAGACAGAGAGGGAGAGACAGAGAGGGAGAGACAGAGAGGGAGAGACAGAGAGGGAGAGACAGAGAGGGAGAGACAGAGAGGGAGAGACAGAGAGGGAGAGACAGAGAGGGAGAGACAGAGAGGGAGAGACAGAGAGGGAGAGACAGAGAGGGAGAGACAGAGAGGGAGAGACAGAGAGAGAGAGGGATACAGAGGAAGACGGAGAGAAAGGAGAACGGAAGAGGGGGGAGATAGAGAGACACACACAAGTGATGATATAGCTGGAGGGGCAGTACACCACATCAAGCATGGGACAAGACAAGGAGGCAGACCTCGATGAACGACCACAGCTGAAAGAGGGGTTCAACCAGCATTGCTGGCATCAATCTGCCCCACATGCTAGCTAGCTAAACTGAGTCAGCCAATCCCCAACATTCGCTCAGTGCTCAATAATGGGCAGAGCTTTCAGTATTCGCTTCAGTACCTTAGCAGCCTTGGTGAATTTAGCAACATCGTAGTCTCCACCCATACGCAAGACGTCTTCAGTACAATAGTAGAATTCAGAGAAACCATAAAATTCGCTGTTCTGATAATCTACTGGGGGCTGGTACACCCCACTGAGCGACGTTGAAGTCTGATTGGTTTTGTTCAAGAAGGGGCGAATAGTTTGCCGACATCCATCAAAATCTCCCAGTCCTCGCAAAAACACCGTGCGCCCACCTTCATGGATTTCATCCCGGATATCAACCGGCAAACAGGGATCCAAGTACGGGATGTCCTGCGTCATTCCGGTCTTCTGGCCCAGCAACCTGCGGGAGAAATGGCTCGAGTGACTCTTTGCTCCCCCAAGTGTGTCATCTGACCCCCTCCCTCCACCGGGGTGTCATTGCACCGTGGCGAGTATCGCAATCAGCACAGACTGGGACTAAAACGCAGTCAGTTACACAAGTTCAAACTTCAAGCTGACACACAGCCGTCCTGACACAAATAAGGCAGCTGGTGCCCTTGATTTGACGTGCCATAAATCCCTTTCAATAACATGATTGCAGCACAAAACTGGAAAACAATTAGTTCGCCACGTCTTTGAACATCAAAGATAATCTTGAAACTCCGGGTTATATGTCAACAGACTCTTGACACCTGAAAGATAACAGGATGCAGTCATCTTTGTGGACCCAGCACATGGCAAAACATTTCTTATACTCCAGCTAGTGATAAAAATAACATTAAAAAAAATTAAATTTCGAGTACCCAATTCAGGGGCAATTTGGCGCGGCCAATCCACCGACCCGGCACATCTTTTGGGTTGTGGGGGTGAGACCCGCGCAGACACGGGGAGAATGTGCAAACTCCACACGGGACAGTGACCCGGGGCCGGGATCGAACCTGCGACCTCGGCGCCGTGAGGCAGCAGTGCGAACCCACTGCGCCACCAATAAAAAGAACATTGATCAACTTTGAAAGACAGACGGTCAAAAAAGATCAAGGGAAGCCACAGAATTGTAAAGGAAGAGACAAGACAACAAATCAACCGGGCCGGGACTGGGAAGAAAAATGTACACAATGGTGCGATCCGACACTCCTTCCTGGAATATCTCCCGGCAGGGGAGAGCGAGGAGTCACTGTTCAGTTCAAGCTGCCTGTTTGGTCAGACAAGATCTCTGAAGGCAGGGCAGGTTATTGGGTGGTGAAAAAGGCAGATGGGACACTAGCTTTTATCATTCGAGGCACAGATTACAAAAGCAGGGAGGTCATGTTGGAGTTGTACAGAACTTTGGTGAGGACACAGCCGGAGTACTGTGTGCAGTTCTGATCGCTACATTATCGGAAGGTTGTGATTGCACTGGAGGGGGTGCAGAGGAGATTCACCAGGATGTTGCCTCGGATGGAATGCAAGTTATGAAGAGAGGTTGGATAGGCTTGGGTTGTTTTCACTGGAGCAGCAAAGACTGAGGGATCTGAAGAGAAAATGCTGGAAATTCTCAGCAGGTCTGGCAAAGGGTCACCTGGAATCGAAACGTCAACTCTTTCCTCTCCTTTACCGATGCTGCCAGTCCTGCTGAGATTTTCCAGCATTTTCTCTTTTGGTTTCAGATTCCAGCATCCGCAGTAATTTGCTTTCATCCTCAAGACTGAGGGGGCGACCTGATCGAGGTGGGCAAGGTTATGAGGGGCCTGGACAGGGTGGATAGGGAGCTGCCTTCGTCGAAGGGTCAGGCAAGAGGAGACACAAGTCAAGGTGAGGGGCAGGAGGTTGGGGCCGGGGGGGGGGGGATTTGAGGGGAAACCTTTTTACCCAGAGGGTAGTGAGGGTCTGGAACGCACGTCCTGGGAGGGGGGTAGAGGCGGGTTGCCTCACATCCTTTAAAAAGTACCTGGGATGAGCACTTGGCTCGAGTTAACATTCAAGGCTGAGGGCCAAGTGCTGGCAAACGGGATTAGGTGGGCAGGTGTTTTTCATGCGTCGGTGTCGACTCAATGGGACGAAGGAGCTCTTCTGCACTGCAGGATTCGGTGATTCGGAAGTCCTGTCGGATTGTCAGGAGTATGAACCTATTTCTCTGATAAGAAATGTTTGACAGATACCCATGGATCTCCATGTTTAAATATATCCCTTCCTTGAAGAAAACAATAATCAGTCTGCAGATCGGCAAAAGACAATTTGGCTTCAAAAGAGGGAGAACAGCAAAGAAGGAGGTGAACAACACGGTGACCACCCTCGTGGTGCGGCTGATCAGTGGAGCACTGGCCTCGCGCCCTGCACCACCCGAGCTCCACGCTCAGCTCACATTGGAAATTGACGCTTCAGGACCAGACAGAGAGAGAGGCGAACGCAGGCCATTCGGCCCGACTGGTTAACGCTAGTATATCCTACAGTGACTGCACTTTGGAAGTACTCCAAACGTCGTCAATGGCGCTATATAAATTCTAGTTCTTTCTAGTTCTTTCAGGTGAGGTCGGGTGGGAGGAACACAGGTGAGGTCGGGTGGGAGGAACACAGGTGAGGTCGGGTGGGAGGAACACAGGTGAGGTCGGGTGGGAGGAACACAGGTGAGGTCGGGTGGGAGGAACACAGGTGAGGTCGGGTGGGAGGAACACAGGTGAGGTCGGGTGGGAGGAACACAGGTGAGGTCGGGTGGGAGGAACACAGGTGAGGTCGGGTGGGAGGAACACAGGTGAGGTCGGGTGGGAGGAACACAGGTGAGGTCGGGTGGGAGGAACACAGGTGAGGTCGGGTGGGAGGAACACAGGTGAGGTCGGGTGGGAGGAACACAGGTGAGGTCGGGTGGGAGGAACACAGGTGAGGTCGGGTGGGAGGAACACAGGTGAGGTCGGGTGGGAGGAACACAGGTGAGGTCGGGTGGGAGGAACACAGGTGAGGTCGGGTGGGAGGAACACAGGTGAGGTCGGGTGGGAGGAACACAGGTGAGGTCGGGTGGGAGGAACACAGGTGAGGTCGGGTGGGAGTAACACAGGTGAGGTCGGGTGGGAGGAACACAGGTGAGGTCGGGTGGGAGGAACACAGGTGAGGTCGGGTGGGAGGAACATCACAGGTCTATTGGGCCGGGAGGCCTGTTTCTGTGCTAGTGTCTTGTCGGCCATTCTGTGTATCCCCCCCCAACCACCCCCCCGCAAAGCCACAGTACCTGTTTGTCAGTGCGATCTTGCGGAGGACGTGCTCCTCGTAACGCTTTCTGGCAGCGTTGCCACCAAAACCCAGGAAGGTGGTGACGTAGACTCGGTAGACATGCTCGGTGTGGTGGGTGTCGCAGCCCAGGTTGAACTCTGCCAGCAGGTTCTTGGCCACCTCTTCCTGCACAAGAGCAACCCAGGCGGTCAGTAAAACCTGAACGGTGAGCGGTCCCACCTTATCCTGCGTCCAGCCCACACCCACAAAACATTCAAGCAGCGGGTGGCCGAGGGGAGGGTGCGGGGTCCATGTTTTAAAGCAGTAATGCAACCAAGCAGACCTTTCAGGGAGCAGCGGGAACTGTGGAGCGGACAAAACCATCAATGTGCAGGAGCTAAAAGGGGTGCCGATTTTATCCAGGGGGCGACAAGAGGGGCAAATCTCACTGGGGGAGAGGACATCACCGCTAACTACAAATCAAGACGGTCAGTTCAGCTATCACTCGCTGGGAGTGCGAGCTGATTTCGTCGCAGCGAGGGCAACGGGTCCAACAAAGGACATCCTTCACCGACCACTGTTAAGAGCTGAGAGACGAACGGAGCCGGAATTCAGGAGTCGGGTTTTGTAAGGAAGGAGACAGTGTGAGAGGAAAGGATTGAATTCAGCGAGAGAGAAAAAAAGAACACAGGAAAAAAAAAGAAACAAAGTCAAACGTGAGGTCCGAAAATAATCTGGCAGAGGCAGGAAGGAGACAGAACATCATCACCTACAATTAACTTTCTCGTGCCGTTCAAAGCATTTGCACTGTTAATTGTCTGGGGTAAAGGTCTGTGGGTAGTTTAAGGAGCAGTTGATGCACAAATCCGACAGGCTTTAAAAATTGATCGGGTGGCCAAGGACAATATTCCATTTGTGTGAAGTAAACAAGGAAAAGGGGAAAAAAGAAAAAGCAAATTCTCGGGGTTCGTCGCTCATGGCCTTATCTCTTTGCCCCGTGTACGGGCTGGCCAGTTTGGGCATTAACTGGGCTGTGCGTTGTGAAGTTGTCCCAGAGAATCGGCACAACACCAGGCCACAGCACTTGGGCGGTTGGCTTTGTGTCACGCAAAGACACAGCCTTCAACGTTCATCGCGAGAAAACCACTGGCCACACTCACTCGCGAGCCGAGCATTTTTCCTTCCTGTTCCGGACTCACAGAATGTAATCATGGTCAAAGGTCAGCCAAGACCTAGGCTTGCTTTTCTGGGCCATCTCGGGTTGAGGGGTGATTCGATTGCCCATTTGGGGATTTTGAAAGGAAATGAGAGGGGAGCGAGTGAAAATCCATTTCCACTGGTGAGTTAGTCTAGGACAAGGGGGCATCATCTTTGGTTAGGTCGGGTTCAGGGAATCGGGTGGAGGCGTGGACTTAAGTGGGGTGCTCTTTCCAAGGGACAGTGCAGACTCGATGGGCCAAATGGCCTCCTTCTGCACTGTAAATTCTATCGGAATATTAGAGTCGAACAACTCTGGAGAGGTGAAGTAACATTTCTTCATGCAAAAGGATTGGGGCGGGCTTCAAAGTGTGGAAAAGTCCGGCACCCAGAACAGACGTCAGCTCAATGAATTAGGTTACTCCCTGGTTCATTGATGTTGTTGCCATTACAGAGACCTGGTTGAGGGAAGGACAGGATTGGCAGCTAAACATTCCAGGATTCAGATGTTTCAGGCGGGATAGAGGGGGATGTAAAAAGGGGGAGGAGTTGCGCTACTGGTTAGGGAGAATATCACAGCTGTACTGTTCCCGTAACACGCCTGTTCCCGTACCAGCCTCCCCGAACAGGCGCCGGAACGTGGCGACTAGGGGCTTTTCACAGTAACTTCATTTGAAGCCTACTTGTGACAATAAGCGATTTTCATTTCATTTTCATTCATTTCATTTTTTCATACTGCGGGAGGACACCTCAGAGGGAAGTGAGGCTATATGGGGAGAGATCAGGAATAAGAAGGGTGCAGTCACAATGTTGGGGGTTTACTTCAGGCCACCCAACAGCCAGCAGGAGATAGAGGAGCAGATAGGTAGACAGATTTTGAAAAGGAGTAAAAGCAACAGGGTTGTGGTGATGGAAGACTTTAACTCCCCTAATATTGACTGGGACTCACTTAGTTCCAGGGGCTTAGACGGGGCAGAGTTTGTAAGGAGCATCCAGGAGGGCTTCTTAAAACAATATGTAGATAGTCCAACTAGGGAAGGGGTGGTACTGGACCTGGTATTGGGGAATGAGCCCGGCCAGCTGGTAGAAGTTTCAGTAGGGGAGCATTTCGGGAATAGTGACCACAATTCAGTAAGTTTTAAAGTGCTGGTGGGCAAGGACAAGAGTGGTCCTAGGGTGAATGTGTTAAATTGGGGGGGGGGGGGGGGGGGGGGGGGGGAGGCTAATTATAACAATATTAGGCAGGAACTGAAGAACATAGATTGGGGTCAGATGTTTGAGGGTAAATCAACATCTGACATGTGGAAGCCTTTCAAATGTCAGTTGAAAGGAATTCAGGAACGACATGTTCCTGTGCGGAAGAAGGACAAAAACGGCAAATTTCGGGAATCTTGGATAATGAGAGATATTGTAGGCCTCGTCAAAAAGGAAAAGGAGGCATTTGTCAGGGTTAGAAGGCTGGGAACAGACGAAGCCTGTGCGGAATATAAGGAAAGTAGGAAGGAACTTAAGCAATGAGTCAGGAGGGCTAAAAGGGGTCACGAAAAGTAATTGGCAAATACGGTTAAGGAAACTCCCAAGGCTTTTTACACGTACATAAAAAGCAAGAGGGTTGCCAGGGAAAGGGTTGGCCCACTGAAGGATAGGCAAGGGAATCTATGTGTGGAGCCAGAGGAAATGGGCGAGGTACTAAATGAATACTTTGCATCAGTGTTCACCAAAGAGAAGGAATTGGTGGATGTTGAGTCTGGAGAAGGGTGTGTTGATAGCCTGGGTCACATTGAGATCCAAAAAGACGAGGTGTTGGGCGTCTTGAAAATATTAAGGTAGATAAGTCCCCAGGGCCTGATGGGATCTACCCCAGAATACTGAAGGAGGCTGGAGAGGAAATTGCTGAGGCCTTGACAGAAATCTTTGGATCCTCACTGTCTTCAGGTGATGTCCCAGAGGACTGGAGAATAGCCAATGTTGTTCCTCTGTTTAAGAAGGCTAGCAAGGATAATCCAGGGAACTACAGGCCGGTGAGCCTTACGTCAGTGGTAGGGAAATTACTGGAGAGAATTCTTCGAGACAGGATCTACTGCCATTTGGAAGCAAATGGACTTATTAGCGAGAGGCAGCACGGTTTTGTGAAGGGGAGATCGTGTCTCACTGACTTGATAAGAGTTTTTCGAGACGGTCACAAAGATGATTGATGCAGGTAGGGCAGTGGATGTTGTCTATATGGACATCAGTAAGGCCTTTGACAAGGTCCCTCATGGCAGACTGGTACAAAAGGTGAAGTCACACGGGATCAGGGGTGAGCTGGCAAGATGGATACAGAACTGGCTAGGTCATCGAAGGCCGAGAGTAGCAATGGAAGGGTGCTTTTCTGATTGGAGAGCTAGTGGTGTTCTGCTGGGATCAGTGCTGGGACCTTTGCTGTTCGTAGTATATATAAATGATTTGGAGGAAAATGTAACTGGTCTGATTAGTAAGTTTGCAGACGACACAAAGGTTGGTGGAATTGCAGATAGCGATGAGGACTGTCAGAGGATACAACAGGATTTAGATCGTTTGGAGACTTGGGCGGAGAGATGGCAGATGGAGTTTAATCCGGACAAATGTGAGGTAATGCATTTTGGAAGGTCTAATGCAGGTAGAGAATATACAGTGAATGGTAGAACCCTCAAGAGTATTGAAAGTCAGAGAGATCTAGGTGTACAGGTCCACAGGTCACTGAAAGGGGCAACACAGGTAGAGGAGGTAGTCAAGAAGGCATAAGGCATGCTTGCCTTCATTGGCCGGGGCAATGAGTATAACAATTGGCAAGTCATGTTGCAGCTGTGTAGAACCTCAGGCCACACTTGGAGTATAGTGTTCAATTCTGGTCGCCCCACTACCAGAAGGATGTGGAGGCTTTCGATAGGGTGCAGAAGAGATTTACCAGGATGTTGCCTGGTATGGAGGGCCTTAGCTAGGAGGAGCGGTTGAACAAACTCGGTTTGTTCCCACTGGAACGACGGAGGTTGAGGGGCGACCTGATAGAGATCTGCAAAATTATGAGGGGCATAGACAGAGTGGATAGTCAGAGGCTTTTTCCCAGGTTAGAGGGGTCAATTACTCAGGGGCATAGGGTTAAGGTGCGAGGGGCAAGGTTTAGAGTAGATGTACGAGGCAAGTTTTTTTACACAGAGGGTAGTGGGTGCCTGGAACTCGCTGCCGGAGGAGGTGGTGGAAGCAGGGTGATAGTGACATTTAAGGGGCATCTTGACAAATACATGAATAGGATGGGAATAGAGGGATACAGACCCCGGAAGTGGAGAAGATTTTAGTTTAGATGGGCAGCATGGTCGGCACAGGCTTGGAGGGCCGAAGGGCCTGTTCCTGTGCTGTACGTTTCTTTGTTCTTTGAATCATAGAATCCTGAGTGTGCAGGAGGAGGCCATTCAGCCCATCGAGTCTGCACTACCCTTGGAAAGGGCAGCCTACTTAAGCCCATGCATCCACCCAATCCCCGTAACCCCATCTAACCTTTTGGACACCAAAGGACAATAAGCATGACCAATCCACCCAACCTGCACATCTTTGGACGGTGGGAGGAAATCGGAGCACCCGGAGGAAACCCACGCTGGCACGGGGAGAACGTGCAGACTCCGCACAGACAGTGGCCCAAGGCCAGAACGGAACCCTGGTCCCTGGAGCGATGCAACGAGTGCATCACTGCTTCACATGCTTGCATGCCCGCTTTCACTGGAGTGCTGGGTCATTGAGTTGCTCCCGTTTCCTGACCTCAGGCCGATTCAGGGACCTGAAGCACCAGGGTGGGAATCAAATTTGGGCCTCCCCCCTCCCCCTCGCCAACCTCTACAACGCTTTCAACTTGCTGCAGCCCTTATCATCACTCACATTTCCACTGTCCGTCCCAAAGCAATGTTCTCACCTTTGCAACACACACACACACACAAACAGACGCCCGCACGCCCCCACCACCCCCCCCCCCCCCCCACCCCCACCTTAATTTATGAAAATAAACCAATGAATGACGAGAGACGAAGGTCACGACAGAGGCCAAAATTTAAATTATGAACAACAAGTTTGGAAAACTGTCCCAATGAGGCACAGGTTCCACGAAGTTGGGCAGCTGGTCCTCATTGTAGGAAGGGCAGAACATTTCCGTGTGTTCGTCCACGGGATGTGGGCGTTGCTGGCTGGGCCGGCACTTGTTGCCCACCCCGACCCGCCCTGGAGCGGGGTGGCTTGCTGGTCACAGGGCATTTCAGAGTCAACCACATTGCCGTGGACCTGGAGTCAAGTCGTCGAGGTTCACGGCACCGAAGAGGCCCCTCGGCCCATCACCCCCTGCGCTGGTCAGGAACAACAGCCTAATTATTCCAAGCCATTTCGCAGCACTTGGCATCGCAAGGGCTAAACACTTCTGGATACGGGCGGCACGGGAGCACAGGGGTAGCACTATCGCTTCACAGCGCCAGGGTCCCAGGTTCGATTCCCGGCTTCGATCACTGTCTGTGCGGAGTCTGCACATTCTCCCCAGTGTCTGCGTGGGTTTCCTCCGGGTGCTCCGGTTTCCTTCCACAGTCCAAAGATGTGCCGGTTAGGTGAATTGGACATGCTGAATTCTCCCTCTGTGTACTCGAACAGGCGCCGGAATACGGCAACTAGGGGCTTTTCACAGTAACTTCATTGCGGTGTGACAATAAAGATGATTGTTATAGAGTAGGGAAGTGTGTTGCGAGGAAGGCACAGGGAGGTTGGGGACACATCCAGACTGGGTGAGGAAGGCAGATTTCCTTCCCTAAAGGACATTCTTTTATTTTTCTTTTTAAAAAAGATTTCGAGTACCGAATTCATTTTTTTCCCAATTAAGGAGCAATTTAGCGTGGCCAATCCACCTAGCTTGCACATTTATTGGGTTGTGGGGGCGAGACTAAAGGAAACACAAACGCGGGGGGAGAATGTGCAAACTCCACACGGACAGTGACTGAGAGCCGGGATCGAACCCGGGACCTCGGCGCCGTGAGGCAGCAGCGCTAACCCACTGCGCCACCCTGCCGCCCAAAGGACATTCTCAAGTGTACACGGGAACCGCGTGAACATGGCGAGGGGATGCAAAGGGAGTCTGTGCTCGCGTTCTCTGGGGTTTGGTGACGTTAAGGCTCCACGTGCCCCCTCTCTGCCCAGTCAACGATCAATGAATTGCGACAAAGCAGGCTCGCTTTAGAAATGGAGAGACGGCGACACACAAGATTCTAACAAGCCATAGCGTCATCAGTTTTCACGGCCCATGCACACTGGCGTCACAGGAAGCTCTGGCCTGGAATCGTAGCCTCGGGAACTGCCATGCGAGGGACTGAACAGCATCAGGTTTAAAACGAGGGAACACAAAACCAAAAGGGGAAAAAAAAAGAGGTAGGACAGATAATAACCTGTTGTGAAGAGGCAAAGCTTACAGTTTTGGGCACTTCATAGGCTATTTGAGTAGAGACCCCTCCCATGTCCAATACACCAGTTGTCCTCTTCCGGATAACAGCTGCCTGGGCCTCATTACCAGGAAGGTTGACTTCCACAACCGAACCCTCACCTGCGTGAATTCAGCAAAGAACAACCAGTTAGTCACCTTCCCCGTCTCAGCCTTGATACAAACTTTGCACGCTGCCCAGCTCCCAAGTCGCATCTTATTCCCGCTGCATCCCCAATATCCCAGGTGCGAAGACCTTTCTGCCCCGCGTTTCAGGTGCGGGTTACCTGCGTTGGGCTGACAGGGGCATCTCGCACCTCAGTCACAAGCTGATTGATGCAAGTCGCAATCCAGGCACTAACGCACACTATCTAAGTTGACAAGCCATGGCACTGATGGGTGGGAGTGATTGACATCAGTTTAAGATGTGCCCCTTGAAAGGTGCATGTAGCTCTCATCAAAGTGGTTGTGGTGTAATGTTTTATTACATAAAAAAAAAATTTTGAGTACCCAATTCATTTTTTCCAATTAAGGGGCAATTTAGCGCGGCCAATGCACCCACCCTGCACATCTTTTGGGTTGTGGGGCAGAGACCCACGCAGACACGGGGAGAATGTGCAAACTCCACACGGACAGTGACCCAGAGCCGGGATTGAACCTGGGACCTCGGCGCCGTGAGGCAGCAGGGCTAACCCACTGCGCCACCGTGCTGCCCATTGTGGTGTAATGTTAACAGGTGTGAGCGCCACCCAAAACAAGTCTCACCCTCACTTTCCTGTTCCAACCAAACTTTAATAGATTTTCTTCACAGGCTTAGTTATGGTGACAACTTTCCAAACCGACCCATGTCTCTCGGTCTAAATCTTAACTCCAAGGTTGGATTTTCTGCCTATTACCGAGACACGCATCACCAGCAGGTAAGTGCAAGAGATAGGAAATTTTTTCAAGGCACTGTTTGCAAATGAAGGTGTGAAAGCTTTGGTACAACAGCTGTGAAAAGGCTTGGCGAGCAGAATAGCCAACTCTTCCAATTGCAGCTGCTCCCGGAACTACAGCAGCTACACAATCTTTCACACTTTCAAAACAAAACGAAGAGCAGTTTTGAGGGAGTGCCGCACTGCCAGAGGTGCCATCTTTCGGATGGTCTCTGAGACCATCTCTCGGGTGAAAGAAAACAGATCTCTTGCCATTTATCTCGAAGCTGGCGGCGGCGGGGGGGGGGGGGCAGTTCCTGGTGCATTGGCCAATATTTATTCCTTAACCAACATCTAAAAAAAAACAGATAAAAGTAAAATACTGCAGACGCTGGAAATCTGAAATAAATTCGGCAGGTCTGGCAGCATCGGTGAAGACAGAAGCAGAGTTAACGTTTTGGATCGTAATGACCCTCCTGCAGAACTGCAGCAAGATAGCCATGTACAGAATTATGTGGCTGGATAGAGATGGAGGTGGAGTTGGTTTGTCCATATTTCCTTTGCCCCGACCCATCTCTGGTCTTCTATTCTGCCCCACCTCCTCCTGCCCCTTTGCAACTGCACCATTCTGTACATTCGTCCCTTGCTGCAGCTCTGCAGGACGGACATGACTATCCGAAACGTTAACTCCGCTTGCCTCTCCACAGATGCTGCCGAGTTCATCCAGAATTTTCTCCTCTTCCGCTCGGAGACAGGTCGCCTGATCATGAACACATAGCTGCCTGCGGGACCTTCCCGTGCGCAAACTGGCGCAGCCGCTCACGGGGTGAACCTGCTGGGCAGTGGGTCCAGCCCCGTTCGGTGACAGCTTCACCCCTGCCCAGCAGGGGTCAAACCGCACTTTATTAACCAAGAGATCAGCAATGACTTGCCCGTTACAACCAGAAGAGCGATGACACAGACTGGTGTGAAACCCCACCACAAACATCAGGAAGAATCCCAGGCCCACCCAATCTTTACACAGCACAAATAAACCTTTACCGTCACTGATGTGGTCAAAGCGGCCGAGTACAAAATTTATTCCGATCCAAGCGTACACCCCTGAAAGCACAGAAACAAAAGCACAGAATTCTATTACGGTGTCGAAAACTTCCACCTCAGAGTCAGACTTTGGACTGAAAATGTCACTGGTAACAACGCATTTAAATTTATCAAGTTTTACGTGCGCAAGGAGTGACCACGGCAATCAAAGGTCATAGCCAAGCACACTCTGACACACAAAAGAGATGTACAGATCTTTGTACACCAAAAAGCATCCCCCACAGGTAGTGACATCAATCATTTCTGAGCCTATCTGTTGGCTTCGACTAAGACAAAGGCATCATTTCGATACAAAGGAGGTGATCAGATGACGTCACTGCATTCTGCGGTAATTCTGCAGAGGTAGGTATATTAGCAATACAAAAGCAGAGGTCATCAATTGACGTCATCGCGCTCCGTGGTACTGCTGTCGGCAAATGTGTGTGTGTGTCACAATACAAAGGGGAGGGTGATCTCGTCAGGAAACCGATCAGTATCCAGACAGTGTAACCAACTTACAAGGAGCCACTCGCCTGCTGACTGAATTAATGCAGGTAGCTGCAGCAATTTATTTGGGACACTTGAAATCTTTACGTCTAGTGTCCCACCGTGCTCCAGTCGGTCATTTTGGGGTTTTCACAACTGCTCCGGCAACTTCAGACGTGCCCGGCTGCAAAAACTGCTGAGCATTAAATATCGATAATGCCGGAATCAGAAAACAAACGTGAAATTCACTCGAGATTGCCGTTTGTGGAATATTGCCCAGCGAGTACTGTTGCCACCAGGACAGAAGCTGTCGGAAAGAGTTAACAATGGATAGAAGGCGGCAGAGAGGGGAGTGAGTGTGGCCGGGAGCCCGGGCCGGAGGGAGAGAGATGGCGCGGAGAGTTATAGACCAGATGGCGAGAGGCCATCGAAGATTGCCAACAAAAGCACTTTGTCTGCCAACTGTTCCGAATTAAACTCTATCCGTTATATCAACTTGGAAACCCTCAGCTGCGGATATTTCGAACCAACTTTTTTATGACCCTAGTGAGGCCTGGAAGGGAGCAGCCAGAGAATGCAGTCCAGTTAAGGATTCCTATGGAGGTGTCAAAATTCGATGTGAAGAATTACCTACAGAGCATCAATAGTGTCCCAGTGGCTGCTGTGAGGACCAGGAAACAATTGTCATGTGAGAGTGCCTTTAAGAAATGGATGTTTAAGCAATGTACCTTTAAGAAATGCAGTGATGTCAGAGTGTGGGCGGAGCTGGGTTTTAGATCAGTTTCAGTTTGAAAAGAGCTTGGGGGTGTGTCTGTGTTTGCAGTGAGCTAGATCTGCTGTGATCTCTGCCATGAAAGACTATCTCTGGATCATTTGGGTGATTTAAACTCAGAATAGTAAAGCCTTTAACCTGATGTGTTTCTGTTTAAAGGTGTTAAGTCTCATGGATGTTGAGGGGAATAACTGAAGGATTATTTAGTGTGTAATATTTTCGGGGTTATCTTTGAAGTAAGGGGTGTTAAGAGGTCCAATGTATATTTAAGAGGTTAAGTTGAGTTCATGGAATAAACATTGTTTTGCGTTTTAAAAGCCACGTGTCCAGAATTGCAATACCACACCGTGTGCTTCAAAAGCAACAAAACATTAAAGGGGGAGGTTGGTTGAACTCCATGATACATTGGGGTTCTGAAAACACCGCTCCCATTACACAATACTGTACTAACAAGAAGAGAAATCACAAGAATGAGAGAGCCAGGCGCCCCGAATCTCCGGCTGCCTATGTTCAGCTGGTAAGTGCCAGCCAATTTCTTTCCATCTTATTTGCTGTTGCTCTCAAGTAATGTCATGATTAGCTCCTCTTCGTTTTTTGACCCAAGTTACAACTCCCTTGGTTAATTGCCTATGCCCAGATTAAATGGTTACTGCGCACGAAGGCAGCTTTGTTACTTGGTAATGAAAAAATATTTTGTGTATTCCTCGTTTCGAAGCAAAAAGATTTGCTGTAATTTCCTGGAATTCTTTCTCATCTGTCCTTTGGTAAAATTGATTGAAATTATTAAATAAAGGCATTCCAGTGCGAACTGTTTCACCCAAAAAAAAAATGGACAGAAACGCACACACTTATTTTAAACTGCCAGCCTTTTGCCTCGGTCTGCATGAGTTTGACGACCTCGGAGGTGGTTTTGAAAGTGAAACTTGCCCTGGTGGGGCACGATCAGCACATTTAAAAAAGCTTTGGGATGCCGTTTTTAATCATCCTTTGCTGGGGAGTTGATGACTGTCCCTAACACAACTAGCAAGCAGTGGTGCATTTTAAACAAAAAACACTCCATTTTCGGGCATGTAAAATCAGGACAGTATCGCAGTGATTAAAAATGCTCATTTCAGAGGGTGGCGCAGTGGGTTAGCACCGCTGCCTCGCGGCGCCGAGGACCCGGGTTCGAATCCCGGCCCCGGGTCACTGTCCGTTTGTAGTTTCCACCTTCTCCCTGTGTCTGCGTGAGTCTCACCCCCACAACCCAAAGATGTGCAGGGTAGGTGGATTGGCCGCGCTAAATTGCTCCTTAATTGGGAAAAATTGGGTACTCTGTTTTTTAAAAAATGCTTTTAATGCCAATTTTGTACGATTGCACCCATTGCAGATGCAAACCAAGTGTGTGCCAAGCGACCACTCTCAGTGCTTTGAGGAACCTTCTTGAAAGTCACATCTTTTTCTGAAAAGATGCTGTTGTCAAAGACAGTGCCCAATTGCACTGCACGGGCTAATGGCAGATTTCACATTCGGCCGAGTCCGAGACAACAAAATCGCCCTCAAGGCAGACGCAATTTCTGCCTGGCTTTCTGACTGCACCGAAAGCAGAAGCTCTGGACCAAGAGGTCCATTTCGTCCCACCAAGCTGCTCACAAGCCAGCTCGCCAACTGGGAAATGGGTGACGCGGCTTTCCCTCGCTGCCGGTGTAGAGGCATCAAGCTGAACGAAGCAGGAGAACGTCCATTTGCTTCTGTTGGGCGACTTGGCTGCGGCTCAGAGAGACCCCATTGAAACAGGCCCCGCTCGCTCAGGGAGACTGTGGCCTGGTCCAGTCCGAAACCCGGCCCTGCCTCCAGCTCCCTGGAGTCGCCTCAACGCTCATTTCTGTTTGGACAGCACAGCGGACTGAACAAAAAGGAACAGGCTGAGTGCCTGCCTCACAGAATTGCCTGTTGATATTTACCCGCACGCTCAGTGCGTTTGTCGGCCAGCTTATCAATTCACTTGAAACCTCAGAGTTGTTCTACCCGCCCGCCTGGCCACTGCACAACGCTTACCTTCTTGTTTTCCCGAAATGACCTCTGCGTGCGAGTCTGCAAACAGGAAGTCGAAGTTGAGCGGAATATCTGTCCGCAGGTCTTCAAGGATGGCATTTTGCTGGCTGCAGGACCAAACAGGTGGTCAAAACCTGAATATGTTTATCGACCAGTGTGCAGACAGATCAGAGTGAATACTCCCCCCCCCCCCCCCCCCCCCCCCCCTCACATGATTCCGACTGGACCATATCTCTGTTGTTGAACCCGTCTCTGTGATGGATCTTTGTGTGCGCAACGGCTGCTGGGAAGCTATTTGGCTGTGAGGGCATCACAACGGAGCTTGCTTGACCTGCACAGAGAAACTGGGTATCACCAGATTTCAACAAAGAGTGGGATTTTTTTCCCCACCCGATCAAACCAGGATAAATGAAGGTGAACTGCACCATCTCCATGATGAGAGGTCCAAACCGAGGTCCTTCTGCCCATTGCGTCTGAGCCGGTCAAAAACAACCAGCTCACTATTCAAATCCCATTTCCCAGCACTTGGCCCATCGCCTTGTCTGCTCTGGGATTGTAAGTGTACATCTACATACTTCTGAAATGTTATGAGGATCTCTACCACCAGTACCCTTTCAGGCAGCGAGTTCCAGATTCCCACCTTCCTTTGGGTGAAAAACCTTTTCTTCGCATCCCCTCACCTTAAATCTATCCCTCCTAAGTCACTGACCCCTCCACCAAGGGGAAACGTTTATTTTACAACAGACCCAGGTACCCAAGCGGAGATATTTCTGCCCCCGCTCGAACGCAGCTTGCTCGAGTACAAGGCCGGTTCAAAAGAGGTGACCAGGCCTCGATTCTCTGGAGCTGGGAAGAACATGGCGTGGTGTCATCGAAATGTATACATTTCTCTGAAGGTGTCAGCGGCCGTTTCCTTGAGCAGGAATGCAGGAGAAGGGGTTTGGTCATTCAGAAAGGAGATGAAGTGAAATGTCGCCAATCAGAGGGTTGTGAAGCTTCGGAGTTCTCGATCACACAGGCTGTGGATGATCCGTCAGGGAGTATGTTAAAGACGGAGATGGACATGGCACTGAGGAAACCTGGGAGCAGACAGCAAAGCGGACAGACCACGTCTCTAACTCACACACCCAAACTCCGGCAGAGGGGGTGGGGGTCGGGGGGGGGCACAGTGGTCAGCACCGCTGCCTCACAGTGCCAGGGACTCCCGTTCGATTCCGAACTTGGGTAACTGTCTGCACGGAGTTTGCACTTCCTCCCCCTTCCTCCCCCTGCCTCCCATAATCCAAAGGTGTGCAGGTTAGGTGGACTGGCCATGCAAAAATTGCCCTTGGTATCCAACGATTCGGTGAGGATAGTTACGGGGGAAGTGGGCCGAGGTAGGTTGCTCTTTTGCAGGGTTGGTGCAGACTCGATAGGTCGAACGGCCTCCTTCTGCACGAAAGGGATTCTTAGATTCTAATGCACGATTCTTAATTGTGCTGCTTTTTAACAGTACAATGGTCCCAGACTCAGCTCCAATTCTAACTGACCTTTGGAGACATCGTGTGAGCGGAGGTCAGCCTGTTTAAATCAAGCAGCCACCGGATCAATGGCAGAGCTCGAAATCCCGATGTGCAGAATTCGGGACGTCACGGAGGATTGTCTCCCATCTCCTGGAGTTGAGTGTGGGGGCGGACAAGAGGGAGCTTTGCCCCCACGCCCGCCTGGTCACTTCACATTCACCCCACGCGTGACCCAGACAGGAGGCGCACAACGCTGACAGAAGGTTCAAAAACTGCAAGGATCATGCGAATGAGCGGAATGCACTTGCACTTATCCCTGTGGATGCATTCCCGGCCCCAGGGAAGGGCTGGAACGGGAGATCGGACAGACTCCAAGCACCATGGCCCACCCTTTACTGGGGTGTAACTGGGGTGCGAACAGAAACAATGGAGGCCGTGAACAGATCGACACTCAGCTCGTGGCTTCACAAGCGGTGCCACTGATCAGTATCGAAAACAACGGAAAAAACAGTTACTTTTCGGGTAAAATCCTCATCCCAGCCGTGCAGAGGATATATAAAGGAGTCTCCTGGTGTTTCGAATGAGGGATGTGATCGGCAGCAAAGTTTAGCAGAGGTACCAAGTAGTCACTGGCCTTCTCTGGCGTGGCCGCCAGGTCAGAAATACCTGAGAAAGGAACAGAAAAGTAAATTAAACAGCATCCACCGAGCAAAAAAAAACAACAACAACCCCAGTCGATATTCAGACCCGAGCTCCTGGCCACCGTGTGTGGAGTCTTGCAAACAGCATAACTTTTAAATTCACTGGTGGGCTGAAATAAAACATAGAAAGGAACTGGCCATTCAGCCCAACTGGTCAGTTCCAGCATTCACCCAAGCAAACTCTCATGTACTGATCCAGACTCCTCTCAAATACACCAATACTGTTCACCTGAACCACTCCCCTGTGGGAGTGAGTTCCACCTTCTCTCCCACGCTCCGTGTGAAATGAGTTTCCCCTGGACTTCCCGATTCCGATTCAGGAGCGGCTATCTTATGTTTACGCCCCTCGTTCCGGTCTCCCCCGCAGCCACCCCCCCCGAAAGTAGACATCCTTTCAACGTCTGCGCTACCAAACCTTCTCAGGCTGGACATGGGGAAGGGCGGAGAGCCGGACTGTAAGGGTGGCGGAGGACGACGTGCTACCGTCCCGTGCTGCGGTGAGTTTTCGGAGACCACCACGTCCCGGGTTGGTGCGGGGGTGAACCCACGTCGCGCGAAGCCCAAGCGGCAGCAGTCGAGGTCAGGAAGAAAACAGGCAGCGTTCCCCACACCATCCCTCACTGCTGGAATGGCATGGGCAGAGGTGTGACAGGACTCAGCATGCATGTCCCCATGGACTAACAATGTGCCAATATTCACAGTCTTGCCAGGGAGGCTGCAATCGCTCAGCAAGAATCAAACCAACATATTCAAGACGGGGGGGGGGGGGGGGGGGGGGGGGGGGGGGGGGGGGGGGGGTGAAGGTGGTATTCAGCTGGCACTGTCTTGAAGTGTTGGCTAGCATTCGTATTGCTTTCGACCTCTCGCTCTCGTTTCGCCTTCTCTGGCCAATAACTGACGGCAAGGATACAAGGAAAGCTGGCCTCAGCTACACTCTTCATACACTTTGAGATGTCGACAGAAAGTGCTCGTTAATCAAGGGTACGGGTTCATCTAACTCAGAGCTGCAGCAGCCAAATCAGAAAATGAATGATCAAAACTTATACCACGGAAGGCGGCCATTCGGCCTGCGGTGACGATACTGGCTCTTTGAACGAGCTTCATCTCATCGCGTGCACCCTTACGTTCCTCATCCTGAAGCCGCTGTCTAATTTCCTTTGAAAATTAAAAGTAAAACTATCACTGATGCTGGAAACCTACAGCAGGAACCACAGAATGATGGAAAATCCCAGCAGGTCTGGCAGCATCTGAGAGAAGAGAAACAGAGCCGGTGGTTCAGGTGTGTGTGTGTAGAATAGTCATCCAGGCTCAAAGCGTTCTCCCCACCGATGTTACCGGGCCTGCTGCGTTTTCCTGGTGCTGCCCCTCCATTTACCCGGTTTGATCTTCATCACCACAGGCTGTCTGTTCCTGCCTCTCATCTGTTTGATATCGAGCAGGTCGTGCGGATTCCCATTGTGTCTTGGCCAGCAGTACACAAAGAGCCTTGAGCCGCTGCTCCCACAGTCTATCACCACGCCATAGTTTAAGTAAGGGTTCTTGATATCAGTGGCCTCCACGTCTATCAATTTGGTAATGTACCTGTGGGGCGGAAGAGGAGAAAAGGTCAAACGGCAAGTTCAACTTGCATTTATAAAGCACCCTCAATGTGGCTCACCATCTCATAGAACATACAGTGCAGAAGGAGGCCATTCGGCCCATCGAGTCTGCACCGACCCACTTAAGCCCTCACTTCCACCCTATCCCCGTAACCCAATAACCCCTGCTAACCTTGTTTGGTCACTAAGGGCAATTTATCACGGCCAATCCATGCCCAGTCTTTGGACTGTGGGAGGAAACCGGAGCGGCCGGAGGAAACCCACGCAGACACGGGGAGAGCGTGCAGACTCCGCACAGACAGTGACCCAAGTCGAACCTGGGACCCTAGCGCTTGAAGCCATAGTGCTATCCACTGGTGCTACCCTCACAGCGCTTCACAGGTGAGCCCCAAGTCAAAGCGTGACACCGGTTATTCAAGTTTGGAGGTACCGGAGGCCGTCACGAAATGTCAGATCGGAGAGGCTTCTTTTCAGGAGCGTAGCTGGAGGCAAAGCCGCCAACAGGGTCGTAAGCGAAATTGGGGATGCTCAAGAGGCCGGAATTAGAGAGGTTGCCAGGGCTGGGGAAGGTTAGAGAGTGAAGGGCAATGCCGCTGGAAGGATTTGAGAAGCAGGACAAGAATCGTGAAAGCCAAGGTGTGGCGGGAGCAGGAATCGACAGCGGTCAGCACGTACAGGGGTTGGCGAGCGAAGGGGGCTTGATGCGAGTTAGGTTACGGACGGCAGAGTTTTGTCTGAGCTCAGGTTTGTGGAGGGTGCGAGGTGGGAGACTGACCCGGAAAGCACAGAAGCAGACGAGTCTGGAGGTTAACAAGGACACGGGTACAGAGGTGGAATGCTGGAAAGAACGAGAGAGAAATAAATGGAAGGCAGTGTCGTCACTGGCCATGAAACCCCTTCACCTGTCACCAGAAGTTTGTCACTTGGAATAAATTCAACCCCTCTGTCTCATTGCTGTATCGCCTGGAAAACCAAAACCACCAACTCTTAACTCCAAAGACTATTGTCTCATCAGACACACACACGCGCAGACACACACACACGCGCAGACACACACACACGCGCAGACACACACACACGCGCAGACACACACACACGCGCAGACACACACACACGCGCAGACACACACACACGCGCAGACACACACACACGCGCAGACACACACACACGCGCAGACACACACACACGCGCAGACACACACACACGCGCAGACACACACACACGCGCAGACACACACACACGCGCAGACACACACACACGCGCAGACACACACACACGCGCAGACACACACACACGCGCAGACACACACACGCGCAGACACACACACACGCGCAGACACACACACACGCGCAGACACACACACACGCGCAGACACACACACACGCGCAGACACACACACACGCGCAGACACACACACACGCGCAGACATACACACGCGCAGACACACACGCGCAGACACACACACGCGCAGACACACACACACGCAGACACACACACGCGCAGACACACACACGCGCAGACACACACACACGCGCAGACACACACGCGCAGACACACACACACGCGCAGACACACACACGCGCAGACACACACACGCGCAGACACACACACGCGCAGACACACACGCGCAGACACACACGCGCAGACACACACACGCAGACACACACACGCAGACACACACACGCAGACACACACACGCAGACACACACACACGCAGACACACACACACGCAGACACACACACGCAGACACACACACGCAGACACACACACACGCAGACACACACACGCAGACACACACACACACGCACACATACAGACACACACACGCAGACACACACGCAGACACACACACGCAGACACACACGCATACACACACACGCACAGACACACACACGCACAGACACACACACGCACAGACACACACACGCACGCGCAGACACACACGCGCAGACACACACGCGCAGACACACACACGCAGACACACACACGCGCGCAGACACACACACGCGCGCAGACACACACACGCGCGCAGACACACACACGCGCGCAGACACACACACGCGCGCAGACACACACGCGCGCAGACACACACACGCGCGCAGACACACACACGCGCGCAGACACACACACGCGCGCAGACACACACACGCGCGCAGACACACACACGCGCGCAGACACACACACGCGCAGACACACACACGCAGACACACACACGCAGACACACACACACGCAGACACACACACACGCAGACACACACACACGCAGACACACACACGCAGACACACACACGCAGACACACACACGCAGACACACACACGCAGACACACACACACGCAGACACACACACACGCAGACACACACACACGCAGACACACACACACGCAGACACACATACACACACGCACACATACAGACACACACGCAGACACACACGCAGACACACACACGCAGACACACACACGCAGACACACACGCATACACACACACGCACAGACACACACACGCACAGACACACACACGCAGACACACACACGCACAGACACACACACGCACAGACACACACACGCACAGACACACACACGCACAGACACACACACGCACAGACACACACACGCACAGACACACACACGCAGACACACACACGCAGACACACACACGCAGACACACACACGCAGACACACACACGCAGACACACACACGCAGACACACACACGCAGACACACACACGCAGACACACACACGCAGACACACACACGCAGACACACACCCGCACGGACACACACACACACGGACACACACACACGCAGACACACACACGCAGACACACACACGCAGACACACACACGCAGACACACACCCGCACGGACACACACACACACGGACACACACACACACGGACACACACACACACGGACACACACACGCAGACACACACACGCAGACACACACACGCAGACACACACACGCAGACACACACACGCAGACACACACACGCAGACACACACACGCAGACACACACACGCAGACACACACACGCAGACACACACACGCAGACACACACAGACACACACGCAGACACACACATGCAGACACACATACAGACACACATACAGACACACATACAGACACACACACACGCACTGACACACACACGCACAGACACACACACGCACAGACACACACACGCACAGACACACACACGCACAGACACACACACGCACAGACACACACACACGTGCAGACACACACACACGTGCAGACACACACACACGTGCAGACACACACACACGTGCAGACACACACAACGTGCAGACACACACACATGTGCAGACACACACACACACACGTGCAGACACGGACACACACACACGCAGACACACACACACACACGCAGACACACACAGACACACAACTCCACGAGCGTGCAAGAGCAGCTGGGAGGTCGCGAGCTCAAATCCCAGCGTGCCACGTTGCGAGACTGAAATCAGTCGACAACTCTCATCACTTGTTCCTTGGCATCAGCAGAAAGACGGCCGTGGGAGCTGCCAGACTGTTGGATAAAGCCAACTGGTTCATCTGTGTCCTTCAGGGAAGGTGACCTGCCAACAAGACGTGGCAGACATTGAATACTCTCAGGGGAGCGGGAACACCCAATGCCAACTGTTTCACTGATTCATGGGGATGTGAGCACGGCTCATGTGTGTCGCAATCCCAAACCAGTTGGGGAAGTCAGAAATGAGAAACAAATACTTTTCTTGATAGTGTGTTTATGCGCAGAGCACAGCATCACCTCGACTTCCCACAGACCAACCCCAGTGACCCAGCAGCTTCGGTTTATACTCTCTTGATAACCGATTCACCCGAGTAACCAATTTTTAAAAAGGCAACTAAATTAACTGATGGCCCCTCGGTAACGAAGGAAGACAAACACTGCCGGGAACCTGCCCAGTCACGGCTTGCAGGTTCTCCAATTAAACAACGCGTCTCGAGACATCATAGCATCAACACCCTTCTCAAGCCAGCTGCCCTGTTTCAATGTTGCAGCTCATGTGCGGTGGGTCACCTCCCACCAACAAAGCGTCTGTGTGTATCAGGAACTTCATAGCCCCACAGTCGCTAACTTCGACGTGCACTCTTGGCACAACATAATGTCCAGAGGTGTTCCAGAGGAGCCCGAGAAAACCAGGTATGACACCGAGGCACTTCAAGAGGTACGAGTGGAGCCAAGGCCTTCGCTCGCTCAGCTGAATGGAACACCCAAGCACCACTTCAAAGCCCAGCAGGGGAGTACTCTCCGGTGCCCTGGCCAATATTTATGTCTCAAACAACATCACAAAAGACACGACGCCTGGTCATTGTCATGTTGCTGTTTGCGGGATCTTGCTGTGCACGAATGGGCTGCTGTTTCCCCCCCACATTACAACAGAGACTGGACTTCAAGTAGTAGTTCATTGGCTGCGAAGTGCTTTGGGACGTGATCGGGTTGTGACGGGTGCTAGAGAAATGCAGGTCGTTCTACTTTGGGTTTGAAGTGCTGCAGCGGGCCCGAGGTAGGAAACACCGTGCTGGGAAGGGGATGCACTGGGAGGAGTGACGGTGGGAGAGGAGTACCCGGTCCTGGAGGATTTGATTTAGGATCGGACCGTACCCACGGAGTGATCGGAATCTGGGGAGGACGACAGCATTGCGAAAACCCTCCTGAAGGGAGGGCGGGTGGAGTTCAGAAGGAGAGCGAGCTTGATCATTAAAGCAGCTTCTCATACACTACCTATCTCCTCTGTCCTGGTACAAACGCCCCCATCGATTCTTGTCCAAGACCAGGAGGACATACAGTAGAGACACTAAAACGGTGAGCAAGGTGAGGGCCACCAGCTGACGAAAGGTGGTGTTGAAAGGACGGGGACAGGTCGACGGAGACACACTGAAATGCCACGAAGCTGGGAATAAACAGGAGACATAGAACCTGCAGGAGAGAAACATCCGTGAGCAAAATAAAAACAGGAAGAACACAGCCATGCTTCAACATGTACATCACAAATCCTTGCTCGTCATTGTGCAACTAGGCCTCGGAAATCTACCCGGCGAGGCAATGTCAAGACAAACCCTGAAGGTCACTCCTGCGAGGGCCTAAATGATCATTTTACCGTGCCCTCACTCACAATTCTATCTTTCATCTTTACAGGGTGAGAGCTATCCGCCGCCAGCCAGCGGCTCCACTTCCGTCCCAGATTCAAAACGTTGTGGGTTCAGGTTCCACCCCAACCCCTCGAGCACGGAAAAGGTCAACGCCAACACCGAACGAGTGCTGCGCTCAGGTGCTGCCTTTCCGGCGGGAAGTTAAACTGAGGGCCGGCCCACCACCCTTGCTCTGGCACCGCAGCCAAGCAGGGGAGTTCTCGCCGCATGCCCTCACAGGAGACGACAAGAACAAATCATCTGATCACCCCGACGTGGCTGTCTGTGGGGGGCCTCAAATCAGAAGCACTCGACTGGCTGTCAGACGAGGAGGTGAGAGGGAGGATATTTGTGACAAGGGCATGGCAGAGCAGGGGCACATCATACTTGCCAGAAAGCGATGCACGTGCCACCTGTGATTGTCTTCTTTTAAGTTCAGGATTTAACTCCCAGAGCCCAGTCCCGATTAGAATCCTATTGTCCTCTCCCAGATGAATAGAAAAACCAAACACACCTTTGAGCAAGTAAAATGCAACCATCTTAACTGCAACTGTTGCCTCATGTCCCCCTTTCAGATGTACGGGCTCACTGACCAACTTGCCAAGCAATCGCTTGCAGCAGACTCCCTCATTGGCCCTGAACTTTGGAGAGTTCGGGCCCAGGGTTTGCATTTGGCTAGTTCCCTTACCTTCCCATGGTAAGAAGCTGATCCAATCACGGAATGATGGGAAGCAGCAATGATCGACATTCAATGAATCCAAGATGTGTCGAGTCGAGTGCACAGTTCTGCCAAGGAGGCCCTGTTTTCCTGTTCCAGGGAAGAGAAAGGGATTAGTACACAACTCTGCCAAATGGGCCAGATGCAGCCTCATCTGTTCTCTATCACTTTCACATTGTCTGGCTTCAACCCAACCTGTGTCTCAGTGTCACAGCCCACTTGTCCAGCACACTCCGCGGCTCAGATTCAGTGTCCGCTCTCAAATAAAATGACTTTGTCCTCATATTAAATCTTTCATTCTGCTGCGTAGGGAGGGCACCAATAAACGGAGTGACCGGGGAGGGCAGTGCGTCGTCACCAAGGAGGCCATTCGGCCTTTCTGCAGAGCAGTCCAATCGCTTCCTTTGTCTTTTTGCCCACTCGGTTTGTCGTCCTGTCAGTTTACCTCCAACTTCCTTCCAAAATCATTCATCATTTCCACCGCTCTTGAAGTCAGTGACTTCCAGCTCGTCACCGCTCACTGCCGAGAAAGAGGGTCGTCCTCACTCCCTCTGCCAAACCCTGAAACCTGTGTGTCCTGGCCTTTGTACCATCTGCGACTGGGAAGGCCTTTTCGCTGCACTCCTCAGTGAAATCTGCCCTCAATCTTCCTGTTTTGAGAACAACAACCCCGACCTTTCCAACCGAACCTTTGAGGTGACATTTCCTCGTGGCTGAAATCATCCTGGTAAATCTCCTCCGCACTCACGCCCTTCCTGAAGTGTGCTCGAACACAGCTTTCATCCTCGTCATCAACCACAGCCAATATCTTCTGGAATCTTCCTCACTGTGCCCCCTCCATTCACGTCTAAACCACTGACATACTTCACAAACAGCAAGGGTGGCAGTTTTGAGCCCTGCACCCAGGCAGGACTTTTTCCTTGGACAAATTCACGCCGACTTGTCTCGATGATCCCTCGTCTTTCCAAATGATGATTTCTCCTGTCCCACAGAACTTCCTCAAATCATCACCCACCAGCGAGTGACTGGCCTGCCATCACTCTGGTTTTAAATGACAGTTCAATGTTCGCAGTGCTCCAGTCCCACAGCCATGGCCAGAGATCAATGATGGTCAATTTACCAACGGCACGGTGGTTGGCGCCGCCACCTCACAGCGTCAGGGACTGGGCTCAATTACCGGCGTGGGCGACTGTCTGTGCGGAGTTTGCACTCTCCCCGTGTCTGCGTGGGTTTCCTCCCACAGTCCAAAGATGTGCAGGTTTGGTGAATTGGCCATGATAAATTGTCTTTAGGTATCTAAAGTTGTGTGTGGATGGGGGCGAGGGGGGTCTTGGTGGGGTGCTCGTTCAGAGGATCAGTGCAGACTTGATGGGCTGAATGGCCTGTTTCTGCACCGTGCGGATTCTATGATAAGGCAAAGTAAGAGAGGCTAGTGTTGCTCTCCTTGCAGCAAAGCAGACTGAGGGGATTTGATCGAGATGTACAGAAACGGATTAGAGTTTAAAAATTGGGAGGTTTAGTTGCAATTGTACAGGGTGTTGGTGAGGCCTCATCTGGAATACTGCTTACCAAAAATCGGATATAAAGGCAGTGCAGTGACGCAGTGGGTTAGCCCTGCTGCCTCACAGCGCCGAGGTCCCAGGTTCGGTCCCGGCTCTGGGTCACTGTCTGTGTGGAGTTTGCACATTCTCCCAGTGTTTGCGTGGGTCTCGCCCCCACAACCCAAAGATGTGCAGGGTAGGTGGATTGGCCACGCTAAATTGCCCCTTAATTGGAAAAAATGAATTGGGCACTCTAAATTTATTAAAAAAGGATACAGTCACATTGGAAGCTAAAGGAGATTCAGCAGCTAATCCCTGGGGTGAGATGGTTGCCCTATCAACAGAGACTAAATGGTCTGTATTCCTTGGAGTTTAGAAAAGTGAGGGGTGACCTTATTCAAACATACAAGATCTTGAGGGGGTTTAACAGGGTAGATGGTGAGATGTTTTCACCAGTGGGAGAGTCTCGAACAAGAGGTCGCAGCGGCAAGATGGTGGGTCGTAGCGACAAGATAATGGGCCGGTCATTTAAAACTGAGGTGTATAGAAATTTCTTCTTGCAGAGGGTGGTGAACCTCTGGAATGCTCTGCCCGGAGGATGATCATTGGAAGTATTTAAAGTGGAGATGGATAAATATTTGATAGATCGAGGAATAGAGGCTATGGGGAAATGACAACAGATTCAAGGATTTAGATAAGCTGGGGGGTGGGATGTGTGATGAGAGAAAAACAATTTTACAGCAAGTGGAAAATAGGGCAGCACTGTAGCATAGTGGTTAGCACTGTTGCTTCACAGCTCCAGGGTCCCAGGTTCGATTCCGGCTCGGGTCACTGTCTGTGCGGAGTCTGCACGTCCTCCCCGTGTCTGCGTGGGTTTCCTCCGGGTGCTCCGGTTTCCCACAAATCCCGAAAGACGTGCTTGTTAGGTGAATTGGACATTCTGAATTCTCCCTCTGTGTACCCGAACAGGTGTCGGAATGTGGCAACTGGGGGATTTCCACAGTAACTTCATTGCAGTGTTAATGTAAGCCTACTTGTGACAATAAAGGTTATTATTAAAAAATGAGTTAAAGCTTTGGCCAATTCCTCAGAAACCTGGGTTATCTGTCATCCAAGGTTGCTGATTTACAACCATAGAGTTGCTATGATGCACAGGGGAGGCCACTTGGCCCATCGAGTCTGCACTGACCCCATGAAAGAGCACCCGACCAAGGCCCACTCTGCCGCAACCCCACCTGACCTGCACATCCCTGGAGACTGAGGGGCAATTCAGCGTGGCCAATTCACCTACCCTGCACATCTTTGGAAACCGGAGCATCCGGGGCAGACCCACGCAGACACGGGGAGAGGGTGCAGACTCCGCACAGTGACCCGAGGCCGGAATCGAACCCGGGTCCCTGGCGCTGGGTGGCAGCAGCACGAACCACCGCATCGCCCCAAAAACTTCATACTTTCGAAGGTGATAAACCTCGGAATATTTCACCGTTCAACACTTTACAGTCTCCCCCTGCTTACCGACAATGCTTGCCTGGTTTCCCCGTGTTCTGGGGAAAGATTGTCCTCCACCTTCACAGACAAGTTGCCCTCTTGCTGTGTCCTGCCCCTCTCCCAAGAGCCACCTGTCTGACCTCACCTGGCTGCCTGCTGACTAGGTCCCGCCCCCCGCTCGCTGATTGGCCGCCGCCAGCCGGCCCCAGCCCATCCGATTGGCCCACGGCGCCGTCAATCACCCGGACTGCCACGTCATGCGCCAGGCCACGCATGCGCACTGCCGGTATTTTCGCCTTTCTTTAAACAAGAAACAAACCCCCCCCCCGCACTCGCGGTGAACCGGGACGGGGGTTGGAATTTACCCCCTCATGTCTGGACCGCCGGGCGCACGCCCGTGTCAGACGAGGGAGAGCGCCACAGCCCGGCGGCCAGCAACGACACTGCGACCATCTCCATCCACCTCCGCGCTGACGGAAATCTCCTCTTTTTACCGCACTTCGCGACACTGCCGGCTGCCCGTGTGGCGCTGCACGCCGGGAGTTGTAGGCGAGAGGCGGCGGGCTGCACGCCGGGACTCGTACGCTGTAGCCGGCGCGCTGCACGCCGGGAGTTGTAGGCTGGAGGTGCAGCGCGGCACGCCGGGAGTCGGAGGCTGGAAAGAGCGTCTCGACGCGCTGGGAGTTGTAGTCCTTCATCTTCCTGCCACCATGGCACACAACCTTGGGCAATATTGACACTTTTATCTGACTCATCAGCCACTAGGAACATTTTCCCTGCAGCATTGATTCCCCCCCCCTCTTTCATGCATGCACAAGAATTTATCACTGACATATGTTTTCCCATGTTAAAGACAGAGATGGACAGGTTTCTGGGTGTGCGAAGGGGCATGTGGGTGATAATTGGGTGTGCAAAGGTGCATGTGGGTGACAATGTTGTGGAGGCAGATGGTCAAAGGCAGAGCCAGCGCAGTCAAGAAAACAAGGCATTATAATATTTTTCTTTTGGGTAATATCACTGTCCCATCTCTCATTCACTGGCAGCCACCTGGTGGGGTGTGATTGATCCAATTGGATAAAGGAGACAAGTGTGACTTCAAGTCTCCACCCATCAGTCGGAAGTGCTTTTGAGACATCAATAAACCAACAGGAGCTTCCATAAGAATTTTCAAAAGGCAACAAGAGAAGTCGTTGCGAATTGTCTTGTAGATGTTCCCCTTTAAACTGAAACATGTTGTAAAATTGTAAGCAAGTGAGGCAAAGAGATGGCAAGATTACTTTTAAAAATAAGACAGGAGTTTTGGGAATAGGAGATTCCTGCGAGACCGTGTGAAACAACAGGAACACGTTTAAGAAAACCCTAAATCCTATTTCAGGGGGTAGCTGCATTGGACTCCCAGCAGATAGTGTGGACAAGGCCAGACCTGGAGAACGGGTTGCTGTCAGCTTCAAGAGCAAAACGGCACGGTGGTAAAGTGACTGAAATTCTATAGATTTAAAGATCGGGAGGGGCAATTGCTATCAGAAAAGCGAAAGGTTAGACTTGAATGTAGTTTAAGCCAAGATCTTTTGGAATGATATTAAAATACTGTTAATTATGTCCATCTATTGTGCAATGTTAAAAATGTGTATTTTCTAATAAACGTTTACTTTAAAATCGTAACAATTGATCAGCAAAGTAATTAACTGATGTTAGAAAACCGTCTCATAATACATAAATTGCAAACTGTTTTGGCAGCTGCTTGGGACTTGGGCAGCTCGGTCTTTACCATCAGCCTTAACAGTCGCAAAAGGCCAAGCCCTGCTCCTATTTCCTACGTTGCCCTCTTGGTGGTCGATGGGCTCTTTGACCACAGCATCTTCCACTCATTTAGCACCTTTAACATTGTAAAGCATCCCAAAGTGCTTTCCTGGTGGTGCATGGTCAAAGAAAACTACATCTGAAAAGGTTCTTTGAAATCTACCTCTGTTCAAGAGGCAGATGTTAAAGAAGGCCCTGAAGGTGGACAGTAGAGGCAGAATGAGTTGACAAAGGTTCAAAAGTCAAATGGTTGTTGTTGATCCCTTCAGGCCTATTGGCATGTGTGATGAATGCAAGAAATGGATCATATTTTACAATTTGTATTTTTGCGGTAATATAAAATCCTGGGTGAAAATGCTTACAGACAGTATGTTTGCGAGATCTGTGATTAAAAGTGAGGTAATCTGATTTTTGCAGGCTCATATTGGAAGCCATTTTACCTGAGAGCTAATGCAATGTTGTAACAGTTTGAACTTGGCTGAACAAATCAAGGCACAACTCGTAACAAGAGACAAAAGAATGCCGTGTGCTTTGAGTGCAGCTGGTGTTGCTAATGGGAAGACCACAAGACACAGGAACAGAATTAGGCTACTCGGCCCATCGAGTCTGCTCCGCCATTCAATCACGGCTGATATTTTTCTCATTCCCATTCTCCTATCTTCTCCCCATAACCCCTGTTGGGGCAAAGGGAGTTGCTTCCAGGGCTCTTGTTGAGCAGGTTTCCAGCTTGGTCCTGAAGACCAGATTCTCTCTCCAATAAGTCTACACTAAGCCAGTAAAACTTGGCTGTCAACTTTTGACATAAGTGCTATTTGAAATATAGAGGTTGCTTAATTGGAACATAGAGGCAGGTTTCAGGAGCAAGTCAATGTGTTCTCCCTGTTAACTGTAAATCTGTTGCTAATGTGCCTGTGTTCAAATTTGAGTTTGTTTTAATGTAAAAGCTGTTACTTCTCAAGTGTTATCACTCCTGTGGCGCAGTAATATTTCCTCAGTTTACAAAATGCAAAGGGCTGGATTCTCAGCCGGGATCCTCACCAGAACGGAGGGTCTGGTCCGGAAACATAACACATAGTAGCCCAGATGTTGGAATTGCACCGAGAGATTTGAACCCACCAACAGTTACATTGCAGGTTATCGTTCCGTGTGTGTGTGTGTATACCAAGTTTTAGTACAAGCTCGGAATGGATGACTCCAACGTTGGCTGACGACATCAGCCCTTGGCACACTTGAAGCCAAACGAAAGGGTACAAGGTCCAAGGGGATCAAACTCACTCCCGTTATCCTCCATGCCTTTCTCTTGCAGCACTGTCCAGCCGGCCTTCCTGTGATCTCAGGAAGGCCTTAACTGGTACATCCAGCCAATCCCCGTACCCCCCCCCACCCCCCATTCCCTCAGATTCCAAAAGAATTGTGCTGAACCTTGAACATACTGGAGGACTGAACGTGCGTAGCTCTCTCCCTCTCTCTCTCGGAGTTCGAGAATTCTGAAGGTCCTCAGCCCTCTCGAGCGAAGAGATTTCTCCTCGACTCACTCTGAAATGGCTCATTGCGACCGAGTTCTCGGTTCGCCAGCCATGGCGAACAGCCTCTCCGCAGATCCCCGACAACGCAGAGGGAGACCTTTGGCTCATCGACCCCTCTGATAGAGCACCCCGCCCGGGCCCACTCTCGTAAGGATTGCCTACATGTTTGCGACATCACTCCCTTTGAGGCCAGAGGGTATACACGGATTCCACTCAATCCCTCGCCAGGAAGACACTCCCATCCCAGGAATCTTTCTCGCGGGGGTACCTTTGACACAATAAAGGTCGGGTAGCTGGAGGGAGGGAGGGGGTCAGAGCTTCAGACGCACTGGGAGCTGCTTTCGCTTCAGCAGCGAACAAGAGGCCTGGGAGAGCGAAGAGTTCACATTTGGTACATCGGCTGCATGGGGGTCAGGGCTGCCCTGGTGAAACGCTGATCTGGTCACTGTGAAGGACAGTCTGGGATCAAGAATACCCATAGTGCAGTAATGCAGCCACTCGGTCCATCCATTCTGCACTGACCCTCTGAAAGAGCAACCTACCACGGCCCAGAGCCCTATCCCAGTCTCCCTTCTCTCTCCGGACAGGCCGGAGAAACCTTCCCACTCCAGCTCCATGCCCCACCGCGATGCCTGCCAGTTACAGAGAGCTGCTCGTCACTCGTGCAGGGTCAAACTCTGACGGACGGAAGTAAACGTCTGCCGAGAAATAAATCAGGCCCGACACAAATCGCTTGTTCGCCCCCCGCCCCTGGCCAGAGGTAGCTTTAATGTCCTGTCAAAGTGCACAGATTCTTTCCACAACAGTGTCTCTGTGTGCCAACGATCCTCGTGTGCGTTGGTCCAACTCCTCCAGCATCATTCAGCGGCTGTGTCAACAGCAGGAATCTGCGATATCGAAACAAAAGGAACATTGGTCAGGATTTGCATTGGCCTCCGCGCAACAGAACCACTACCGCGCAGGAGGAGGCCATTCAGCCCATCCAAACGAGCACAACAGAGAGGCAGCAAAGCACAACGGGAAATCTGAGGAATATCAATGTCCCCGAGGACCACTGGCTGGAGGGGATTTAACCCGAGCGTCACCGCATCGCAGACAAGGGGGCGGGGTGGAGAAGGCGGGGGCCTTCTTGAATGAAAGGTTGAAAAGTCACACAGGTTTAAAAGGACGAACAGGCTCTTTCGAGGCTGCTGCTTGCGAGCTGGGGAATGCCTAAAGGCAGAAAACCAGTTGCTTCAGCTGCAGAACGAACTCAAGGAATCCTTGATACATTAATGAGAGAGAGGCAGGAATCAGACAGCTCACATGCAAAACATCAATTGATCATGATGCAGCTGTAGCCTTTTGGAAGACTGGACAATGGGATGGGAGTATGGGACAACCACAGCTCAGGCACATCTTTATCTTAGTCACGTCTAGACGTGAATAGATGAGACACATACGTGCTTGCCGATATTATAATTAAACGTAGTTCCCCCAATTATGATTGGTAATTATACTCATGTTATACCTTTTGTAATCCTAATTATTAGTTCTGAATGACACAGACAACTTCTAAAGAAGTGTATTCTTTTGATTGGTGTACTTGGGAGGTAAACAAAGGTAAAGTTGCTCTGTATTTCCGCCGATCGGGGAGCTGGCAAGCCACCTAGCTCCCCTGGGATAAGGTTCTTGAACGGTGCATCGTCTGTTGAGTTGGGGAGTGAGGGACACTATAGTCGAATAGCTGCGACACTCCCGCAACAATGAATAACCCCGGCCGGCGCGGGAATTGAACCCGCGCTATTGGCCTCGCCCCCGCATCACGCACCAGCCGTCCAGACAACTGGCGCAAGCTCCTAGAGGTTCCGTTCAGGAGTCACTTCACGTTTGAGCCAAATGGCAATCTCTCAGCAGCAAAATGTGAGGTGGCCCAGCTCCACATCGCTGAGCAAAGTAACCGCCTGAATCGCAAAGTAACTGCGACTGGTATTGTTCACGAGAAGAAGAAAGAGTCACATTGGACTCGAAACGTCAACTCTGCTTCACTCCCAAACAATGCTGCCAAACCTGCTGCGCTTTCTCCAGCACTTTCTATTTCACATTCCCGGTACTCACAGCACGTCCCTTTTATTTCGTCAGACGGTTCTGGATTCAAGTCCCACTCCAGGGGCCGGCCGACAGAAATCTACGCCCACAGTCCCAGCGCACTACTGAGGGAGTGCCGCGCAGTTGCAGCTCCTGTCTTCAGGACGAGACGTCAAGCCGAGGCCCTGGCCGCACCCTCGGGTAGGAAGTCGGATCCAATGGGGCTATTTCGAAGAGTCCCCCCACCCCCCCGGTGTCCTGGCCAACCTTTACCCCCCAATCGCACAGGCAGAGTATCTGGTCATTATCGCACTGCATGCGTGTGGGAGCTTCCTGTGCGCGAACTGGTTGTCATTTTTCCTCCCATGACAGCAGTGACCGCACTTCACTGGCGGTGCAGCGCTTCGAGGTGTCCTGAGGTTGCGAGTGGGGCTACACAAAGGCAAGCTGAGACGGGGAGGCATCGACTGGTTAGCAGACAGCCGCCCCGCACACCAACACCCAGCTTTGGGCAAGAAGTCATTCATGATGGAAAAGGCCTGGAGTGGATGGTGACACAGGATGATGATCGATGATTCCGCATTCTCCACCTCGTGAGATGGTGGACTGCACCCAGGGCGTAAGTAAGATTCGCTCCGATACCCAAGATGGGGGGGGGTGGGTGCTGAGGAAAGTTCAGACAGGTTGGGTCCATGCCCATCGGAATTTAGAAGGATGCGAGGTGATCTTATTGCAACATGCAAGATCCTGGAGAGTCTCGACAGGTTGGACGCTAGAAGGAGGTTTCCCCCTTGTGGGGGAGGATAGAACTGAGGGGGGGGGCACTGTTTAAGAATAAGGGGGTCTTCCAAATAAGAGGGAGAGGAGAAGAAATGTCTTCTCTCAGTGGGTCTCGAATCAGAGGATCTTTGCTAAGGTGGAGGTAGATAGATTCCTTTTTAAAAATAAATTTGGAGTGTCCAATTCAATTTTTCCAATGAAGGCGCAATTTGGCCAACCCACCTCCACTGCTCAAAGAACAAAGTACAGCACAGGAACAGGCCCTTCGGCCCTCCAAGCCTGCGCCGACCATGCTGCCCGTCTGAACTAAAATCTTCTACACTTCCGGGGTCCGTATCCCTCTATTCCCATCCTCTTCATGATGTGGAGATGCCGGCGTTGGACTGAATTGGGTGAGCACAGTAAGAAGTCTTACAACACCAGGTTAAAGTCCAACATGTTTGTTTCAAACACTAGCTTTCGGAGCGCTGCTCCTTCCTCGGGTGATTGGCTCTGAAAGCTAGTAAATCAAAACAAACTTGTTGGACTTTAACCTGGTGTAAGACTTATTACTGTGCTCACCCAATTCATGTATTTGTCAAGATGCCCCTTAAAACGTCACTATCGTCCCTGCTTCCACCACCTCCTCCGGTAGCGAGTTCCAGGCACCCACTACCCTCTGTGTAAAAAACGTACCTCGGACATCTCCTCTAAACCTTGCCCCTCGCACCTTAAACCTATGCTCCCTAGTAATTGACCCCTCTACCCTGGGGAAAAGTCTCGGACTATCCACTCTGTCTATGCTCCTCATAATTTTGTAGACCTCTATCAGGTCGCCCCTCAACCTCCTTCGTTCCAGTGAGAACAAACAGAGTTTATTCAAACGCTCCTCATAGCTAATGCCCTCCATACCAGGCAACATCCTGGTAAATCTCTTCTGCACCCTCTCTAAAGCCTCCACATCCTTCTGGTAATGTGGCGACCAGAATTGAACACTATACTCCAAGTGTGGCCTAACTAAGGTTCTATACAGCTGCAACATGACTTGCCAATTCTTATACTCAATGTCCCGGCCAATGAAGGCAAGCATGCCGTATGCCTTCTTGACTACCTTCTCCACCTGTGTTGCCCCTTTCAGTGACCTGTAGACCTGTACACCTAGATCTCTCTGACTTTCAATACTCTTGAGGGTTCTACCATTCACTGTATATTCCCTACCTGAAAAAGACCTTCCAAAATGCATTACCTCACATTTGTCCGGATTAAACTCCATCTGCCATCTCCCCGCCCAAGTCTCCAAACAATCTAAATCCTGCTGTATCCTCTGACATCATCATCACTCCCCCAACATCATCACTCCCCCAAAATCGACATCAATCCCACAACATCGTCATTACCCCCCCAATATCGTCACTCCCCCCAACATCGTAATCACCCCCCCAACATCGTCATCACCCCCCCAACATCATCACCCTCGCAACATCATCATCACCCCCCCAACATCATCACCCTCGCAACATCATCATCACAATCCCAACATCATCATGACTCCCCCAACATCATCATGACTCCCCCAACATCATCATCACTCCCCCAACATCATCATGACTCCACCAACATCATCATCACTCCCCCAACATCATCATCACTCCCCCAACATCATCATCATCAACCCCCACCAACATCATCATCACCCCCCCAAATTCATCACCCCCCCAACATCATGATCACCCCCCCCAACATCATCATCAACCCCCCAACATCATCATCACCCTCCCAACATCATCATCACCCCCCCAACATCATGATCACCCCCCCCAACATCATCATCACCCCCCCCAACATCATCATCAACCCCCCAACATCATCATCACCCCCCCAACATCATCATCACAATCCCAACATCGTCATCACCCCCCAACATCATCATCACCCCCCCAACATCATCATCACCCCCCCAACATCATCATCACAATCCCAACATCATCATCACCCTCCCAACATCATCATCATCACAATCCCAACATCATCATCACCCTCCCAACATCATCATCACCCCACCAACATCGTCATCACCCCCCCAACATCGTCATTTACCCCCCAACATCATCACCCTTCCAACATCATCACCCCACCCCCAACTTCATCATCACCCCCCAACATCATCATCACCCCACCAACATCATCACCCCACCCCCAACATCATCATCACCCTCCCAACATCATCATCACCCCACCAACATCATCATCACAATCCCAACATCATCATCACGATCCCAACATCATCATCACCCGCCCCAAACATCATCATCACAATCCCAACATCATCATCACCCCCCCAACATTATCATCACCCTCCCAACATCATCATCACCCCCCCAACATCATCATCACCCCCCCAACATCATCATCACAATCCCAACATCATCATCACCCCCCAACATCATCATCACAATTTTCAACAACATCACCCCCCCAACATCATCATCACCCCCCCAACATCATCATCACCCCCCCAACACCATCATCACCCCCCCAACATCATCATCACCCTCCCAACAACATCATCACCCCCCCAACAACATCATCACAATCCCAACATCATCATCACACTCCCAACATCATCATCACCCCCCACAACATCATCATCACGCCCCCAACATCATCATCACACTCCCAACATCATCATCACCCCCCCAACATCATCATCACCATCCCATCATCGCCATCACCCCCCCAACATCATCATCACCCCCCCAACATCGTCATCACCCCCCCAACATCATCATCACAATTTTCAACAACATCACCCCCCCAACATCATCATCACCCCCCCATCATCGCCATCACCCCCCCAACATCATCATCACCCCCCCAACATCGTCATCACCCCCCCAACATCATCATCTCCCCCCCAACATCGTCGTCACCCTCCCAACATCGTCATCACCCCCCCAACATCGCCGTCACCCCCCCAACATCACCGTCACCCCCCCAACATCATCACAATCCCAACATCATCATCACCCCCCCAACATCATCATCACCCTCCAAACATCATCATCAGCCCCCAACATCATCACCCCCTCCAACATCATCACCCCCCCCAACATCATCATCACCCCCCCAACATCATCACCCCCCAACATCATCATCACAATCCCAACATCATCATCACAATCCCAACATCATCATCACCCCCCCAACATCATCAACACCCCCCCAACATCATCATCACCCCCCCCAACATCATCACCCCCCCAACATCATCAACACCCCCCCAACATCATCATCACCCCCCCAACATCATCATCACCCCCCCAACATCATCATCACCCCCCCAACATCATCAACACCCCCCCAACATCATCATCACCCCCCCAACATCATCATCACCCCCCCAACATCATCATCACCCTCCCATCATCGCCATCACCCCCCCAACATCGCCGTCAGCCCCCCAACATCATCGTCACACCCTCAACATCATCACAATCCCAACATCATCATCACCCTCCCCCAACATCATCATCACCCTCCCAACATCATCATCAGCCCCCAAAAACATCATCACACCCCCAACATCATCAACACCCCCCCCAACATCATCATCACCCCCCCAACATCATCACCCCCCCAACATCATCATCATCATCACCCCGCCAACATCATCATCACCCCCCCAACATCGTCATGAACACCCCAACATCGTCATCACCCTGCCAACATCATCATCACCCTCCCAACATCAACATCACCCTCCCAACATCATCATCACCCCCCCAACATCATCATCACCCCCCCAACATCATCATCACCCCCCCAACATCATCATCACCCTCCCAACATCATCATCACCCCCCCAACATCATCATGAACACCCCAACATCGTCATCACCCCCCCAACATCATCATCACCCCCCCAACATCATCACCCCCCCCAAACATCATCATCACCCCCCCCAACATCATCATCACCCCCCAACATCATCATCACCCCCCCCCAACATCATCATCACCCTCCCAACATCATCATCACCCCCCCCAACATCATCATCACCCTCCCAACATCATCATCACCCCCCCCCAACATCATCATCACAATCCCAACACAATCATCACAATCTCAACATCATCATCACCCCCCCAACATCGTCATCACCCCCACCATCATCATCACCACCCCAACACAATCATCACAATCTCAACATCATCATCACCCCCCCAACATCATCATCACCCCCCCAACATCATCATCACCCTCCCAACATCATCATCACCCCCCCCCAACATCATCATCACAATCCCAACATCATAATCACCCCCTCCAACATCATCACCCTCCCAACATCATCATCACACTCCCAACATCATCATCACACTCCCAACATCATCATCACCCCCCCAACATCATCATCACCCTCCCAACATCATCATTACCCCCCCAACATCATCATCACAATCCCAACATCATAATCACCCCCTCCAACATCATCACCCTCCCAACATCATCATCACACTCCCAACATCATCATCACTCCCCCAACATCATCATCATCACAATCCCAACATCATCGTCACCCCCCCAACATCATCACAATCCCAACATTATCATCATCAGCCCCCAACATCATCATCACCCCCCCAACATCATCATCACCCCCCCAACATCATCGTCACAATCCCAACATCATCATCACCCCCCCAACATCATCGTCACTCCCCCCAACATCATCACCCCCCCAACATCGTCATCACCCTCCCAACATCATCATCAGCCCCCAACAACATCATCACCCCCCCAACATCATCACACCCCCACCATCATCATCATCCCCCCCAACATCATCATCACCCTCCCAACATCATCATCACCCTCCCAACATCACCCCTCGAACATCATCATCACACTCCCAACATCATCATCACCCCCCCAACATCATCATCACAATCCCAACATCATCATCACCCGCCCAACATCATCATCGCTCCCCCAAAATCATCGTCACCCCCCCAACATCATCACAATCCCAACATCATCATCAACCCCAACATCATCATCACCCACCCAACATCATCATCACAATCCCAACATCATCATCACCCTCCCAACATCATCATCAGCCCCTCAACATCATCATCACCCCCCAACATCATCATCACAATCCCAACATCATCGTCACCCCCCCAACATCATCACAATCCCAACATCATCATCATCACAATCCCAACATCATCATCACCCCCCCAACATCATCATCACCCCCCCAACATCATCATCACCCCCCGAACATCATCATCACACTCCCAACATCATCATCACCCCCCCAACATCATCGTCACTCCCCCCAACATCATCGTCACTCCCCCAACATCATCACCCCCACACATCATCATCACCCCCCCAACATCGTCATCACCCCCCCATCATCATCACCCCCCCAACATCATCACCCCCCCAACATCATCATCACCCCGCCAACATCGTCATGAACACCCGAACATCATCATCACCCTCCCAACATCATCATCACCCTCCCAACATCGTCATGACCCCCCCAACATCGTCATCACCCCCCCAACATCATCATCACAATCGTAACATCATCATCACCCCCCCAACATCATCATCACCCCCCCAACATCATCATCACCCTCCCAACATCATCATCACCCCCCCAACATCATCATCACCCCCCCAACATCATCACAAACCCAACATCATCATCACCCCCCCCAACATCATCATCACCCTCCCAACATCATCATCACCCCCCCAACATCATCACCCCCCCAACATCATCATCACCCCCCCCAACATCATCATCATCACAATCCCAACATCATCGTCACCCCCCCAACATCATCACCCTCCCAACATCATCATCACCCCCCCCAACATCATCATCACCCCCCTCAACATCATCATCACCCTCCCAACATCGTCATCACCCTCCCAACATCATCATCACCCTCCCAACATCGTCATCACCCCCCCAACATCATCATCACCCTCCCAACATCGTCATCACCCTCCCAACATCGTCATCACCCCCCAACATCATCACCCCCCAACATCATCATCACCCTTCCAACATCATCATCACCCTTCCAACATCGTCATCACCCTCCCAACATCATCATCACCCCCCAACATCATCACCCCCCAACATCATCATCACCCTTCCAACATCATCATCACCCTTCCAACATCATCATCACCCCCCCCAACATCATCATCACAATCCCAACATCATCATCACCCCCCCAACATCATCATCACCCCCCCCAACATCATCATCACCCTTCCAACATCATCATCACCCCCCCAACATCGTCATCACCCTCCCAACATCATCATCAGCCCCCAACAACATCATCACCCCCCCCAACATCATCACCCCCCCCACCATCATCATCATCCCCCCCAACATCATCATCACCCTCCCAACATCATCATCACCCTCCCAACATCATCATCACAATCCCAACATCATCATCACCCCCCCAACATCGTCACCACCTTCCGAACATCATCATCACCATCCCAACATCATCATCACCCTCCCCAACATCATCATCACCCTCCCAACAACATCATCACAATCCCAACATCATCATCACCCTCCCAACATCATCATCAGCCCCTCAACATCATCATCACCCCCCCAACATCATCATCACAATCCCAACATCATCGTCACCCCCCCAACATCATCACAATCCCAACATCATCATCATCACAATCCCAACATCATCATCACCCCCCCAACATCATCATCACCCCCCCAACATCATCATCACCCCCCCAACATCATCGTCACTCCCCCCAACATCATCGTCACTCCCCCAACATCATCACCCCCACACATCATCATCACCCCCCCAACATCGTCATCACCCTCCCAACATCATCATCACCCCGCCAACATCGTCATGAACACCCCAACATCGTCATCACCCCCCCAACATCGTCATCACCCCCCCAACATCATCATCACCCCCCCAACATCATCATCACCCCCCCAACATCATCATCACCCTGCCAACATCATCATCACCCTCCCAACATCATCATCACCCCCCCAACATCATCAGCCACCCAACATCATCATCACAATCCCAACATCGTCATCACCCCCCAACATCATCATCACCCCCCCAACATCGTCATGACCCCCCCAACATCGTCATCACCCCCCCAACATCGTCATCACCCCCCCAACATCATCATCACCCTCCCAACATCATCATCACCCCCCCAACATCATCATCACCCCCCCCAACATCATCACAAACCCAACATCATCATCACCCCCCCCAACATCATCATCACCCTCCCAACATCATCATCACCCCCCCAACATCATCACCCCCCCAACATCATCATCACCCCCCCCAACATCATCATCATCACAATCCCAACATCATCGTCACCCCCCCAACATCATCACCCTCCCAACATCGTCATCACCCACGCAACATCATCATCACCCCCCAACATCATCACCCCCCAACATCATCATCACCCTTCCAACATCATCATCACCCTTCCAACATCATCATCACCCCCCCCAACATCATCATCACAATCCCAACATCATCATCACCCCCCCCAACATCATCATCACCCCCCCCAACATCGTCATCACCCTCCCAACATCATCATCAGCCGCCAACAACATCATCACCCCCCCCAACATCATCACCCCCCCCACCATCATCATCATCCCCCCCAACATCATCATCACCCTCCCAACATCATCATCACCCTCCCAACATCATCATCACAATCCCAACATCATCATCACCCCCCCAACATCGTCACCACCTTCCGAACATCATCACCATCCCAACATCATCATCACCCTCCCCAACATCATCATCACCCTCCCAACAACATCATCAAAATGCCAACATCGTCATCATCCCCCCAACATCGTCATCATCCCCCGCAACATCGTCATCAATCCCCAACATCATCATCACCCCCCAACATCATCATCACAATCCCAACATCATCATCACCCTCCCAACATCATCATCACAATCCCAACATCATCATCACCCGCCCAACATCATCATCGCTCCCCCAAAATCATCGTCACCCCCCCAACATCATCACAATCCCAACATCATCATCAATCCCAACATCATCATCACCCCCCCAACATCAGCATCACCCTCCCAACATCATCATCACCCCCCCAACATCATCACAATCCCAACATCTTCATCAGCCCCCAACAACATCATCACCCCCCCAACATCATCATCACAATCCCAACATCGTCATCACAATCCCAACATTGTCATCACCCTCCCAACATTGTCATCACCCTCCCAACATCGTCATCACCCCCCCAACATCGTCATGAACACCCCAACATCATCATCACCCTCCCAACATCATCATCACCCTCCCAACATCATCATCACCCCCCCAACATCATCATCACCCCCCCAACATCATCATGAACACCCCAACATCGTCATGAACACCCCAACTTCATCATCACAATCTCAACATCATCATCACCCCCCAACATAATCATCACCCTCCCAACATCATCATCACCCTCCCAACATCATCATCACCCTCCCAACATCATCATCACCCTCCCAACATCACCCCTCGAACATCATCATCACCCCCCCAAACATCATCATCACCTGCCTCAAACATCATCATCACCCCCCAACATCATCATCACCCCCCCAACATCATCATCACAATCCCAACATCATCATCACCCCCCTAACATCGTCACCACCTTCCGAAAATCATCATCACCATCCCAACATCATCATCACCCTCCCCAACATCATCATCTCCCTTCCAACATCATCATCACCCCCCCAACATCATCATCACCCCCCCAACATCATCATCACCTCCCAACATCATCATCACAATCCCAACATCATCATCACCCCCCCCCAACATTATCATCACACTCCCAACATCATCATCACAATCCCAACATCATCATCACCCGCCCAACATCATCATCACCCGCCCAACATCATCATCGCTCCCCCAAAATCATCGTCACCCCCCCAACATCATCACAATCCCAACATCATCATCACAATCCCAACATCATCATCACCCCCAACATCATCATCACTCTCCCAACATCATCATCACCCCCCCAACATCATCACAATCCCAACATCATCATCATCACAATCCCAACATCATCATCACCCCCCAACATCATCATCACCCCCCAACATCATCATCACCCTTCCAAAATCATCATCACCCTCCCAACATCATCATCACCCTCCCAACAACATCAAAATCCCAACATCGTCATCACCCCCCCGACATCGTCATCAACCCCCCAACATCGTCATCACTCCCCAACATCATCATCACCCTTCCAACATCATCATCACCCCCCCAACATCATCATCACAATCCCAACATCATCATCACCCCCCCCCAACATCATCATCACCCTCCCAACATCATCATCACCCTCCCAACATCACCGCCCCAACATCATCATCACACTCCCAACATCATCATCACCCCCCCAACAACATCATCACAATCCCAACATCGTCATCACAATCCCAACATCATCATCGCTCCCCCAACATCATCATCACAATCCCAACATCATCATCACCCTCCCAACATCATCATCAGCCCCTCAACATCATCATCACCCCCCCAACATCATCATCACAATCCCAACATCATCGTCACCCCCCCAACATCATCACAATCCCAACATCATCATCATCACAATCCCAACATCATCATCACCCCCCCAACATCATCGTCACTCCCCCCAACATCATCGTCACTCCCCCCAACATCATCGTCACTCCCCCAACATCATCACCCCCCCAACATCGTCATCACCCTCCCAACATCATCATCACCCCGCCAACATCGTCATGAACACCCCAACATCGTCATCACCCTGCCAACATCATCATCACCCTCCCAACATCATCATCACCCTCCCAACATCGTCATCACCCTCCCAACATCGTCATCACCCCCCCAACATCGTCATCACCCCCGGAACATCGTCATCACCCCCCCAACATCGTCATCACCCCCCCAACATCATCATCACAATCCCAACATCATCATCACCCCCCCAACATCATCATCACCCCCCCCAACATCATCATCACCCCCCCAACATCGTCATCACCCCCCCAACATCGTCATCACCCCCCCAACATCGTCATCACCCCCCCAACATCATCATCACAATCCCAACATCATCATCACCCCCCCAACATCATCATCACCCCCCCCAACATCATCATCACCCTACCAACATCATCATCACCCCCCAACATCATCATCACCCCCCCAACATCATCACACTCCTAACATCATCATCACCCCCCCAACATCATCACCCTCCCAACATCATCATCATCACAATCCCAACATCATCGTCACCCCCCCAACATCATCACCCTCCCAACATCGTCATCACCCCCGCAACATCATCATCACCCCCCAACATCATCACCCCCCAACATCATCACAATCCCAACATCATCATCAGCCCCCCAACATCATCATCACCCCCCCCAACATCATCACCCCCCCAACATCGTCATCACCCTCCCAACATCATCATCAGCCCCCAACAACATCATCACCCCCCCCAACATCATCACCCCCCCACCATCATCATCATCCCCCCCAACATCATCATCACCCTCCCAGCATCACTCCCCGAACATCATCATCACCACCCCCAAACATCATCATCACCTGCCTCAAACATCATCATCACCACCCAACATCATCATCACCCCCCCAACATCATCATCACAATCCCAACATCATCATCACCCCCACAACATCGTCACCACCTTCCGAACATCATCATCACCATCCCAACATCATCATCACCCTCCCAACAACATCATCAAAATGCCAACATCGTCATCACCCCCCCAACATCGTGATCACCCCCCCAACATCGTCATCATCCCCCCAACATCGTCATCACCCCCCCAACATCGTCATCAATCCCCAACATCATCATCACCCCCCAACATCATCATCACCCTTCCAACATCATCATCAACCACCAACATCATCATCACCCCCCAACTTCATCATCACAATCCCAACATCATCATCACCCCCCCAACATCATCATCAACCCCCCAACATCATCATCACACTCCCAACATCATCATCACCCCCCCCCCAACATCATCATCACAATCCCAACATCATCATCACCCGCCCAACATCATCATCGCTCCCCAAAAATCATCGTCACCCCCCCAACATCATCACAATCCCAACATCATCATCAATCCTAACATCATCATCACCCGCCCAACATCATCATCACAATCCCAACATCATCATCACCCCCCAACATCAGCATCACCCTCCCAACATCATCATCACCCCCCCAACATCATCATCACAATCCCAACATCATCGTCACCCCCCCCAACATCATCACAATCCCAACATCTTCATCAGCCCCCAACAACATCATCACCCCCCCAACATCATCATCACAATCCCAACATCGTCATCACAATCCCAACATTGTCATCACCCTCCCAACATCATCACCCCCCCAACATCGTCATGAACACCCCAACATCATCATCACCCTCCCAACATCATCATCACCCTCCCAACATCATCATCACCCCCCCAACATCATCATCACCCCCCCAACATCGTCATGAACACCCCAACATCATCATCAACACCCCAACATCATCATCACCCCCCCAACATCATCATCACCCTCCCAACATCATCATCACCCCCCCAACATCATCATCACAATCCCAACATCATAATCACCCCCTCCAACATCATCACCCTCCCAACATCATCATCACCCTCCCAACATCATCATCACCCTCCCAACATCATCATCACACTCCCAACATCATCATCACACTCCCAACATCATCATCACACTCCCAACATCATCATCACTCCCCCAACATCATCATCATCACAATCCCAACATCATCATCACCCCCCAACATCATCATCACAATCCCAACATCATCACCCCCCCTAACATCGTCACCACCTTCCGAACATCATCATCACCATCCCAACATCATCATCACCCTCCCCAACATCGTCACTCCCCCCAACATCATCATCGCCCCCCCAACATCATCATCACCCCCCCAACATCATCATCACCTCCCAACATCATCACAATCCCAACATCATCATCACCCCACCAACATCATCATCACCCCCCCCAACATCATCATCACACTCCCAACATCATCATCACAATCCCAACATCATCATCACCCGCCCAACATCATCATCACCCGCCCAACATCATCATCGCTCCCCCAAAATCATCGTCACCCCCCCAACATCATCACAATCCCAACATCATCATCAATCTCAACATCATCATCACCCCCCCAACATCATCATCACAATCCCAACATCATCATCACCCCCCAACATCATCATCACCCTCCCAACATCATCATCACCCCCCCAACATCATCATCACCCTCCCAACATCGTCATCACCCTCCCAACATCATCATCACCCTCCCAACATCATCATCACCCTCCCAACATCACCCCTCGAACATCATCATCACCCCCGCCAAACATCATTATCACCTGCCTCAAACATCATCATCACCCCCCAACATCATCATCACCCCCCCAACATCATCATCACAATCCCAACATCATCATCACCCCCCCTAACATCGTCACCACCGTCCGAACATCATCATCACCATCCCAACATCATCATCACCCTCCCCAACATCATCATCTCCCTTCCAACATCATCATCACCCCCCCAACATCATCATCACCCCCCCCAACATCATCATCACCTCCCAACATCATCATCACAATCCCAACATCATCATCACCCCACCAACATCATCATCACCCGCCCCAACATCATCATCACACTCCCAACATCATCATCACCCCACCAACATCATCATCACCCGCCACAACATCATCATCACCCGCCCAACATCATCATCGCTCCCCCAAAATCATCGTCACCCCCCCCCAACATCATCACAATCCCAACATCATCATCAATCTCAACATCATCATCACCCCCCCAACATCATCATCACAATCCCAACATCATCATCACCACCCAACATCATCATCACCCTCCCAACATCATCATCACCCCCCCAACATCATCATCACAATCCCAACATCATCATCACCCCCCCAACATCATCATCACAATCCCAACATCATCATCATCACAATCCCAACATCATATCACCCCCCAACATCATCATCACCCTTCCAAAATCATCATCACCCCCCCAACATCATCATCACCCCCCCAACATCATCATCACCCCCCAACATCATCATCACAATCCCAACATCATCATCACCCCACCAACATCATCATCACACTCCCAACATCATCATCACCCCCCAACATCATCATCACAATCCCAACATCATCATCACCCGCCCAACATCATCATCGCTCCCCCAAAATCATCGTCACCCCCCCAATATCATCACAGTCCCAACATCATCATCAATCCCAACATCATCATCAACCCCCCAACATCATCATCACAATCCCAACATCATCATCACCCCCCAACATCATCATCACCCTCCCAACATCATCATCACCCTCCCAACATCATCATCACCCCCCCAACATCATCATCACAATCCCAACATCGTCACCCCCCCAACATCATCACATTCCCAACATCATCATCATCACAATCCCAACATCATCATCACCCCCCCAACATCATCATCACCCCCCCAACATCGTCATGAACACCCCAACATCGTCATCACCCTGCCAACATCATCATCACCCTCCCAACATCATCATCACCCTCCCAACATCATCATCACCCCCCAACATCTTCATCACCCCCCCAACATCATCATCACCCCCCCAACATCATCATCACCCCCCCAACATCGTCATCACCCCCACCATCATCATCACCACCCCAACACAATCATCACAATCTCAACATCATCATCACCCCCCCAACATCGTCATCACCCTCCCAACATCATCATCAGCCCCCAACAACATGATCACTCCCCCAACATCATCACACCCCCACCATCATCATCATCCCCCCCAACATCATCATCACCCTCCCAACATCATCATCACCCTCCCAACATCACCGCCCCAACATCATCATCACACTCCCAACATCATCATCACCCCCCCAACATCATCATCATAATCCCAACATCATCATCACCCGCCCAACATCATCATCGCTCCCCCAAAATCATCGTCACCCCCCCAACATCATCACAATCCCAACATCATCATCAACCCCAACATCATCATCACCCACCCAACATCATCAACACAATCCCAACATCATCACAATCCCAACATCATCATCACCCTCCCAACATCATCATCAGCCCCTCAACATCATCATCACCCCCCCAACATCATCATCACCCCCCCAACATCATCATCACAATCCCAACATCATCGTCACCCCCCCAACATCATCATCACCCGCCCAACATCATCATCATCACAATCCCAACATCATCATCATCACAATCCCAACATCATCATCACCCCCCCAACATCATCATCACCCCCCCAACATCATCATCACCCCCCCAACATCATCATCACCCCCCCAACATCATCATCACCCACCCAACATCATCGTCACTCCCACCAACATCATCATCACTCCCCCAACATCGTCATCACCCTCCCAACATCATCATCACCCCCCCAACATCGTCATGAACACCCCAACATCGTCATCACCCTCCCAACATCATCATCACCCTCCCAACATCATCATCACCCTCCCAACATCATCATCACCCTCCCAACATCGTCATCACCCCCCCAACATCATCATCACCCCCCCAACACCATCATCACCCCCCCAACATCATCACAATCCCAACATCATCATCACCCCCCCAACAAAATCATCACCCCCCCAACATCATCGTCACCCCCCCAACATCATCACCCTCCCAACATCGTCATCACCCACGCAACATCATCATCACCCCCCAACATCATCACCCCCCAACATCATCATCACCCTTCCAACATCATCATCACCCCCCCAACATCATCATCACAATCCCAACATCATCATCACCCCCCCCAACATCGTCATCACCCTCCCAACATCATCATCAGCCCCCAACAACATCATCACCCCCCCCAACATCATCACCCCCCCACCATCATCATCCCCCCAACATCATCATCACCCTCCCAACATCATCATCACCCTCCCAACATCACCCCCCCGAACATCATCATCATCACCCCCCAACATCATCATCACCCCCCCAACATCATCATCACAATCCCAACATCATCATCACCCCCCCAACATCATCACCCCCCCAACATCGTCATCACCCCCCCAACATCGTCATCACCCCCCCAACATCGTCATCACCCCCCCAACATCGTCATCAATCCCCAACATCATCATCACTCCCCAACATCATCATCACCCTTCCAACATCATCATCACCCCCCATCATCATCACCCCCCAACATCATCATCACAATCCCCAACATCATCATCACCCCCCCAACATCATCATCAACCCCCCAACATCATCATCACCCCCCCAACATCATCATCACAATCCCAACATCATCATCACCACCCCAACATCATCATCACAATCCCAACATCATCGTCACCCCCCCCAACATCATCACAATCCCAACATCATCATCAGCCCCCAACAACATCATCACCCCCCCAACATCATCATCACAATCCCAACATCGTCATCACAATCCCAACATTGTCATCACCCTCCCAACATCATCATCACCCCCCCAACATCGTCATGAACACCCCAACATCATCATCACCCTCCCAACATCATCATCAGCCCCTCAACATCATCATCACCCCCCCAACATCATCATCACAATCCCAACATCATCGTCACCCCCCCAACATCATCACAATCCCAACATCATCATCATCACAATCCCAACATCATCATCACCCCCCCAACATCATCATCACCCCCCCAACATCATCATCACCACCCCCAACATCGTCATCACCCTCCCAACATCATCATCACCCCCCCAACATCGTCATGAACACCCCAACATCGTCATCACCCTCCCAACATCATCATCACCCTCCCAACATCATCATCACCCTCCCAACATCATCATCACCCTCCCAACATCGTCATCACCCCCCCAACATCATCATCACCCCCCCAACACCATCATCACCCCCCCAACATCATCACAATCCCAACATCATCATCACCCCCCCAACAAAATCATCACCCCCCCAACATCATCGTCACCCCCCCAACATCATCACCCTCCCAACATCGTCATCACCCACGCAACATCATCATCACCCCCCAACATCATCACCCCCCAACATCATCATCACCCTTCCAACATCATCATCACCCCCCCAACATCATCATCACAATCCCAACATCATCATCACCCCCCCCAACATCGTCATCACCCTCCCAACATCATCATCAGCCCCCAACAACATCATCACCCCCCCCAACATCATCACCCCCCCACCATCATCATCCCCCCCAACATCATCATCACCCTCCCAACATCATCATCACCCTCCCAACATCACCCCCCCGAACATCATCATCATCACCCCCCAACATCATCATCACCCCCCCAACATCATCATCACAATCCCAACATCATCATCACCCCCCCAACATCGTCATCACCCCCCCAACATCGTCATCACCCCCCCAACATCGTCATCACCCCCCCAACATCGTCATCACCCCCCCAACATCGTCATCAATCCCCAACATCATCATCACTCCCCAGCATCATCATCACCCTTCCAACATCATCATCACCCCCCAACATCATCATCACCCCCCAACATCATCATCACAATCCCCAACATCATCATCACCCCCCCAACATCATCATCAACCCCCAACTTCATCATCACCCCCCCAACATCATCATCACAATCCCAACATCATCATCACCACCCCAACATCATCATCACAATCCCAACATCATCGTCACCCCCCCCAACATCATCACAATCCCAACATCATCATCAGCCCCCAACAACATCATCACCCCCCCAACATCATCATCACAATCCCAACATCGTCATCACAATCCCAACATTGTCATCACCCTCTCAACATCATCATCACCCCCCCAACATCGTCATGAACACCCCAACATCATCATCACCCTCCCAACATCATCATCACCCTCCCAACATCATCATCACCCTCCCAACATCATCATCACCCCCCCAACATCGTCATCACCCCCCCAACATCGTCATGAACACCCCAACATCGTCATGAACACCCCAACATCATCATCACAATCCCAACATCATCATCACCCCCCAACATCATCATCACCCTCCCAACATCATCATCACCCTCCCAACATCATCATCACCCTCCCAACATCAACATCACCCCTCGAACATCATCATCACCCCCCCAAACATCATCATCACCTGCCTCAAACATCATCATCACCCCCCAACATCATCATCACCCCCCCAACATCATCATCACAATCCCAACATCATCATCACCCCCCCTAACATCGTAACCACCTTCCGAACATCATCATCACCATCCCAACATCATCATCACCCTCCCCAACATCATCATCTCCCTTCCAACATCATCATCACCCCCCCAACATCATCATCACCCCCCCAACATCATCATCACCTCCCAACATCATCATCACCCCACCAACATCATCATCACCCCCCCAACATCATCATCACACTCCCAACATCATCATCACACTCCCAACATCATCATCACAATCCCAACATCATCATCACCCACCCAACATCATCATCACCCGCCCAACATCATCATCGCTCCCCCAAAATCATCGTCACCCCCCCAACATCATCACAAACCCAACATCATCATCAATCTCAACATCATCATCACCCCCCCAACATCATCATCACAATCCCAACATCATCATCACCCCCCAACATCATCATCACCCTCCCAACATCATCATCACCCCCCCAACATCATCATCACAATCCCAACATCATCATCATCACAATCCCAACATCATCATCACCCCACCAACATCATCATCACACTCCCAACATCATCATCACAATCCCAACATCATCATCACCCGCCCAACATCATCATCGCTCCCCCAAAATCATCGTCACCCCCCCCAATATCATCACAGTCCCAACATCATCATCAGTCCCAACATCATCATCAATCCCAACATCATCATCAACCCCCCAACATCATCATCACAATCCCAACATCATCATCACCCCCCAACATCATCATCACCCTCCCAACATCATCATCACCCTCCCAACATCATCATCGCCCCCCCAACATCATCATCACAATCCCAACATCGTCACCCCCCCAACATCATCACATTCCCAACATCATCATCATCACAATCCCAACATCATCATCACCCCCCCAACATCATCATCACCCCCCCAACATCATCATCACCCCCCAACATCATCATCACCCCCCCAACATCATCGTCACTCCCCCCAACATCATCACATTCCCAACATCATCATCATCACAATCCCAACATCATCATCACCCCCCCAACATCATCATCAGCCCCCCAACATCATCATCACCCCCCCTACATCATCATCACCCCCCCAACATCATCATCACAGTCCCAACATCATCGTCACCCCCCAACATCATCACATTCCCAACATCATCATCATCACAATCCCAACATCATCATCACCCCCCCAACATCATCATCACCCCCCCAACATCATCATCACCCCCCAACATCATCATCACAATCCCAACATCATCATCACCCCACCAACATCATCATCACACTCCCAACATCATCATCACCCCCCCCAACATCATCACAATCCCAACATCATCATCACCCGCCCAACATTATCATCGCTCCCCCAAAATCATCGTCACCCCCCCAATATCATCACAATCCCAACATCATCATCAATCCCAACATCATCATCACCCCCCCAACATCATCATCACAATCCCAACATCATCATCACCCTCCCAACATCATCATCACCCTCCCAACATCATCATCACCCCCCCAACATCATCATCACAATCCCAACATCATCGTCACCCCCCCAACATCATCACATTCCCAACATCATCATCATCACAATCCCAACATCATCAGCACCCCCCCAACATCATCAGCACCCCCCCAACATCATCATCACCCCCCCAACATCATCATCACCCCCCCAACATCATCATCACCCCCCCAACATCATCATCACAATCCCAACATCATCGTCACCCCCCCAACATCATCATCATCACACCCCCAACATCATCGTCACTCCCCCCAACATCATCGTCATTCCGCCCAACATCATCACCCCCCCAACATCATCACCCCCCCCAACATCATCATCATCCCCCCCTACATCATCATCACCCTCCCAACATCATCATCAGCATCCCAACATCATCATCAGCCTCCAAACATCACCCCCCGAACATCATCATCACCCCCCCCAAACATCATCATCACCTGCCTCAAACATCATCATCACCTCCCAACATCATCATCACAATCCCAACATCATCATCACCCCCCCAACATCGTCATCACCCCCCCAACATCGTCATCACCCCCCAACATCATCATCACCCCCCAACATCATCATCACCCTTCCAACATCATCACCCCCCAACATCATCATCACCCCCCCAACATCATCACCACCTCCCCCAACATCATCATCACCCCCCCAACATCATCAACACACTCCCAACATCATCATCACCCCCCCAACATCATCATCACAATCACGACATCATCATCACAATCCCAACATCATCATCGCTCCCCCAACATCATCGTCACCCCCCAACATCATCGTCACCCCCCAACATCATCACAATCCCAACATCATCATCATCAATCCCAACATCATCATCAGCCCCCAACAACATCATCACCCCCCCAATATCATCACCCTCCCAACATCATCACCCCCCCAACATCATCATCACCCCCCCAACATCATCACCACCTCCCCCAACATCATCATCACCCCCCCAACATCATCAACACACTCCCAACATCATCATCACCCCCCCAACATCATCATCACAATCACGACATCATCATCACAATCCCAACATCATCATCGCTCCCCCAACATCATCGTCACCCCCCAACATCATCGTCACCCCCCAACATCATCACAATCCCAACATCATAATCATCAATCCCAACATCATCATCAGCCCCCAACAACATCATCACCCCCCCAATATCATCACCCCCCCCAACATCATCATCACCCCCCCAACATCATCATCACCCTCCCAACATCATCACCCCCCCAACATCATCATCACCCCCCCAACATCATCACCCCCCCAACATCATCATCACCCCCCAACATCATCATCACCCCCCAACATCATCATCACAATCCCAACATCATCATCACAATCCCAACATCATCATCAACCCCCCCCGAACATCGTCACCACCCTCCGAACATCATCATCACCCACCCCAACATCATCATCACCCTCCCAACATCATCATCATCAATCCCAACATCATCATCATCAATCCCAACATCAACATCATCAATCCCAACATCATCATCAGCCCCCAACAACATCATCACCCCCCCAATATCATCACCCTCCCAACATCATCACCCCCCCAACATCATCATCACCCCCCCAACATCATCATCACCCTCCCAACATCATCACCCCCCCAACATCATCATCACCCCCCCAACATCATCATCACCCCCCCAACATCATCACCCCCCCAACATCGTCATCACCCTCCCAACATCGTCATCACATTCCCAACATCGTCATCACATTCCCAACATCGTCATCACAATCCCAACATCGTCATCACCCTCCCAACATCGTCATTACCCCCCCAACATCATCATCACCCCCCAACATCATCATCACCCTTCCACCATCATCACCCCCCCCAACAACATCATCACCCCCCCAACATCATCACCCTCCCAACATCATCACCCCCCAACATCATCATCACCCCCCAACATCATCATCACCCTTCCAACATCATCATCATCACCCCCAACATCATCATCACCCCCAACATCATCATCACCCCCCCAACATCATCATCACCCCCCCAACATCATCATCACACTCCCAACATCATCATCACCCCCCCAACATCATCATCACAATCGCAACATCATGATCACAATCCCAACATCATCACCCCCCCAACATCATCATCACAATCCCAACATCATCGTCACCCCCCCCAACATCATCACAATCCCAACATCATCATCAGCCCCCAACAACATCATCACCCCCCCAACATCATCATCACAATCCCAACATCGTCATCACAATCCCAACATTGTCATCACCCTCCCAACATCATCATCACCCCCCCAACATCGTCATGAACACCCCAACATCATCATCACCCTCCCAACATCATCATCACCCTCCCAACATCATCATCACCCTCCCAACATCATCATCACCCCCCCAACATCATCATCACCCCCCCAACATCGTCATGAACACCCCAACATCGTCATGAACACCCCAACATCATCATCACAATCCCAACATCATCATCACCCCCCAACATCATCATCACCCTCCCAACATCATCCTCACCCTCCCAACATCATCATCACCCTCCCAACATCAACATCACCCTCCCAACATCACCCCTCGAACATCATCATCACCCCCCCAAACATCATCATCACCTGCCTCAAACATCATCATCACCCCCCAACATCATCATCACCCCCCCAACATCATCATCTCAATCCCAACATCATCATCACCCCCCCTAACATCGTAACCACCTTCCGAACATCATCATCACCATCCCAACATCATCATCACCCTCCCCAACATCATCATCTCCCTTCCAACATCATCATCACCCCCCCAACATCATCATCACCCCCCCAACATCATCATCACCTCCCAACATCATCATCACCCCACCAACATCATCATCACCCCCCCAACATCATCATCACCCCCCCAACATCATCATCACACTCCCAACATCATCATCACACTCCCAACATCATCATCACAATCCCAACATCATCATCACCCACCCAACATCATCATCACCCGCCCAACATCATCATCGCTCCCCCAAAATCATCGTCACCCCCCCAACATCATCACAAACCCAACATCATCATCAATCTCAACATCATCATCACCCCCCCAACATCATCATCACAATCCCAACATCATCATCACCCCCCAACATCATCATCACCCTCCCAACATCATCATCACCCCCCCAACATCATCATCACAATCCCAACATCATCATCATCACAATCCCAACATCATCATCACCCCCCAACATCATCATCACCCCCCAACATCATCATCACCCCCCAACATCATCATCACCCTTCCAAAATCATCATCACCCCCCCAACATCATCATCACCCCCCAACATCATCATCACAATCCCAACATCATCATCACCCCACCAACATCATCATCACACTCCCAACATCATCATCACAATCCCAACATCATCATCACCCGCCCAACATCATCATCGCTCCCCCAAAATCATCGTCACCCCCCCCAATATCATCAAAGTCCCAACATCATCATCAGTCCCAACATCATCATCAATCCCAACATCATCATCAACCCCCCAACATCATCATCACAATCCCAACATCATCATCACCCCCCAACATCATCATCACCCTCCCAACATCATCATCACCCTCCCAACATCATCATCGCCCCCCCAACATCATCATCACAATCCCAACATCGTCACCCCCCCAACATCATCACATTCCCAACATCATCATCATCACAATCCCAACATCATCATCACCCCCCCAACATCATCATCACCCCCCCAACATCATCATCACCCCCAACATCATCATCACCCCCCCAACATCATCGTCACTCCCCCCAACATCATCACATTCCCAACATCATCATCATCACAATCCCAACATCATCATCACCCCCCCAACATCATCATCAGCCCCCCAACATCATCATCACCCCCCCTACATCATCATCACCCCCCCAACATCATCATCACAGTCCCAACATCATCGTCACCCCCCCAACATCATCACATTCCCAACATCATCATCATCACAATCCCAACATCATCATCACCCCCCCAACATCATCATCACCCCCCCAACATCATCATCACCCCCCAACATCATCATCACAATCCCAACATCATCATCACCCCACCAACATCATCATCACACTCCCAACATCATCATCACCCCCCCCAACATCATCATCACAATCCCAACATCATCATCACCCGCCCAACATTATCATCGCTCCCCCAAAATCATCGTCACCCCCCCAATATCATCACAATCCCAACATCATCATCAATCCCAACATCATCATCACCCTCCCAACATCATCATCACCCTCCCAACATCATCATCACCCCCCCAACATCATCATCACAATCCCAACATCATCGTCACCCCCCCAACATCATCACAATCCCAACATCATCATCACCCCCCCCAAACATCATCATCACCTGCCTCAAACATCATCATCACCTCCCAACATCATCATCACAATCCCAACATCATCATCACCCCCCCAACATCGTCATCACCCCCCCAACATCGTCATCACCCCCCAACATCATCGTCACCCCCCAACATCATCGTCACCCCCCAACATCATCACAATCCCAACATCATCATCAATCCCAACATCATCATCAGCCCCCAACAACATCATCACCCCCCCAATATCATCACCCTCCCAACATCATCACCCCCCCAACATCATCATCACCCCCCCAACATCATCATCACCCTCCCAACATCATCACCCCCCCAACATCATCATCACCCCCCCAACATCATCACCCCCCCAACATCATCATCACCCCCCAACATCATCATCACCCCCCAACATCATCATCACAATCCCAACATCATCATCACAATCCCAACATCATCATCAACCCCCCCCGAACATCGTCACCACCCTCCGAACATCATCATCACCCACCCCAACATCATCATCACCCTCCCAACATCATCATCATCAATCCCAACATCATCATCATCAATCCCAACATCATCATCATCAATCCCAACATCATCATCAGCCCCCAACAACATCATCACCCCCCCAATATCATCACCCTCCCAACATCATCACCCCCCCAACATCATCATCACCCCCCCAACATCATCATCACCCTCCCAACATCATCACCCCCCCAACATCATCATCACCCCCCCAACATCATCACCCTCCCAACATCGTCATCACAATCCCAACATCGTCATCACCCTCCCAACATCGTCATTACCCCCCGAACATCATCATCACCCCCCACCATCATCATCACCCTTCCACCATCATCACCCCCCCCAACAACATCATCACCCCCCCAACATCATCACCCTCCCAACATCATCACCCCCCAACATCATCATCACCCCCCCAACATCATCACCCCCCAACATCATCACCCTCCCAACATCATCATCACCCTTCCAACATCATCATCATCACCCCCAACATCATCATCACCCCCAACATCATCATCACCCCCCCAACATCATCATCACCCCCCCAACATCATCATCACACTCCCAACATCATCATCACCCCCCCAACATCATCATCACAATCGCAACATCATGATCACAATCCCAACATCATCACCCCCCCAACATCATCATCACCCCCCCAACATCATCACCCCCCCAACATCATCATCGCTCCCACAACATCATCGTCACCCCCCAACATCATCACAATCCCAACATCATCATCATCAATCACAACATCATAATCGCCCCCCCAACATCATCATCACCCCCCCAACATCATCATCACAATCCCAACATCATCACCCCCCCAACATCATCAGCCCCCCAACATCATCGTCACTCCCCCCAACATCATCGTCAGCCCCCAATAACATCATCACCCCCCCAACATCATCGTCACTCCGCCCAACATCATCGTCACTCCCCCAACATCATCACCCCCACAACATCATCATCACCCTCCCAACATCGTCATCACCCTCCCAACATCATCACCCCCCCAACATCGTCATCACCCCCCCAACATCATCACAATCCCAACATCGTCATCACCCTCCCAACATCGTCATTACCCCCCGAACATCATCATCACCCCCCACCATCATCATCACCCTTCCACCATCATCACCCCCCCCAACAACATCATCACCCCCCCAACATCATCACCCTCCCAACATCATCACCCCCCAACATCATCATCACCCCCCCAACATCATCACCCCCCAACATCATCACCCTCCCAACATCATCATCACCCTTCCAACATCATCATCATCACCCCCAACATCATCATCACCCCCAACATCATCATCACCCCCCCAACATCATCATCACCCCCCCAACATCATCATCACACTCCCAACATCATCATCACCCCCCCAACATCATCATCACAATCGCAACATCATGATCACAATCCCAACATCATCACCCCCCCAACATCATCATCACCCCCCCAACATCATCACCCCCCCAACATCATCATCGCTCCCACAACATCATCGTCACCCCCCAACATCATCACAATCCCAACATCATCATCATCAATCACAACATCATAATCGCCCCCCCAACATCATCATCACCCCCCCAACATCATCATCACAATCCCAACATCATCACCCCCCCAACATCATCAGCCCCCCAACATCATCGTCACTCCCCCCAACATCATCGTCAGCCCCCAATAACATCATCACCCCCCCAACATCATCGTCACTCCGCCCAACATCATCGTCACTCCCCCAACATCATCACCCCCACAACATCATCATCACCCTCCCAACATCGTCATCACCCTCCCAACATCATCACCCCCCCAACATCGTCATCACCCTCCCAACATCATCACCCTCCCAACATCATCATCACCCCCCCCAACATCATCATCCCCCCCCAAACATCATCATCCCCCCCCAAACATCATCATCACCCCCCCAACATCATCATCACAATCCCAACATCATCATCACAATCCCAACATCATCATCACCCCCCCCCCAACATCGTCACCCCCCAACATCATCATCACCCCCCCAACATCATCACCCCCCCAACATCATCATCACCCTCCCAACATCATCACCCCCCAACATCATCATCACCCTTCCAACATCATCACCCCCCAACATCATCATCATCACCCCCCCCAACATCATCATCACAATCCCAACATCATCATCACCCCCCAACATCATCATCGCTCCCCCAACATCATCGTCACCCCCCCAACATCATCACAATACCAACATCATCATCATCAATCCCAACATCATAAAACCCCCCCCAACATCATCATCACCCCCCAACATCATCATCACCCCCCCAACATCATCATCACCCCCCAACATCATCATCACCCCCCCAACATCATCATCACCCCCCCAACATCATCGTCAGCCCCCAATAACATCATCACCCCCCCAACATCATCATCACCCCCCAACATCATCACCCTCCCAACATCAGCATCACCCCCCCAACATCATCACCCCCCCAACATCATCACCCCCCCAACATCATCAGCCCCCCAACATCATCGTCACTCCCCCCAACATCATCGTCAGCCCCCAATAACATCATCACCCCCCCAACATCATCGTCAGCCCCCCAACATCATCATCACCCCCCCAACATCATCACCCTCCCAACATCAGCATCACCCCCCCCAAACATCATCATCACCCCCCCAACATCATCATCACAATCCCAACATCATCATCAACCCCCCCAACATCATCATCACCCTCCCAACAACATCATCACCCCTCCAACATCGTCATCACCCTCCCAACATCATCATCACCCCCCCAACATCATCATCACCCCCCCAACATCAGCATCACCCCCCAACATCATCATCACCCCCCCAACATCATCATCACCTCCCCCCCAACTTCATCATCACAATCTCAACATCGTCATCACCCCCCCGAACATCGTCATGACCCCCCGAACATCATCATCACCCCCCCAACATCATCATCACCCCCCCAACATCATCATCACCCTCCCAACATCATCATCACCACCCAACATCATCATCACCCCCCCAACATCAGCATCACCCCCCAACATCATCATCACCCCCCCAACATCATCATCACCTCCCCCCCAACATCATCACCCCCCAACATCATCATCACCTCCCCCCCAACATCATCCCCCCCCAACATCATCATCACAATCCCAACATCGTCATCACCCCCCCAACATCATCATCACACTCCCAACATCATCATCACCACCCAACATCATCATCACCCCCCCAACATCAGCATCACCCCCCAACATCATCATCACCCCCCCAACATCATCATCACTCCCCCAACATCATCATCACTCCCCCAACATCATCATCACCACCCAACATCATCATCACCCTCCCAACATCATCATCAACCCCCCAACATCGTCATCACCCCCCCAACATCGTCATCACCCCCCCAACATCGTCATCACCCCCCCAACATCGTCATCACCCCCCCAACATCATCATCACCCTCCCAACATCATCATCACCCTCCCAACATCATCATCACCCTCCCAACATCGTCATCACCCCCCCAACATCATCATCACTCCCCCCCACATCATCATCACACTCCCAACATCATCATCACCCCCCCAACATCATCATCACCCCCCGAACATCGTCATCACCCCCCCAACATCATCATCACCCCCGCAACATCATCATCACCCCTCCAACATCATCATCACCCCCCCCAACATCATCATCACCCCCCCAACATCATCATCACCCCCCCCAACATCATTATCACCCTCCCAACCTCATCATCACCCCCCCCCAACATCATCACCCCCCCAACATCATCATCATCCCCCCAACATCATCACCCCCCCAACATCATTATCACCCTCCCAACCTCATCATCACCCCCCCCAACATCATCACCCTCCCAACATCATCATCACCCTCCCAACATCATCATCCCCCCCCAACATCATCATCACCCCCCCAACATCATCACCCCCCCAACATCATCATCACCCTCCCAACAACATCATCACCCCCCCAACATCATCATCACAATCCCAACATCATCACCCCCCAACATCATCATCACCCTTCCAACATCATCACCCCCCAACATCATCATCATCACCCCCCCCAACATCATCATCACAATCCCAACATCATCATCACCCCCCAACATCATCATCGCTCCCCCAACATCATCGTCACCCCCCCAACATCATCACAATACCAACATCATCATCATCAATCCCAACATCATAAAACCCCCCCCAACATCATCATCACCCCCCCAACATCATCATCGCAATCCCAACATCATCATCACAATCCCAACATCATCACCCCCCCAACATCATCACAATACCAACATCATCATCATCAATCCCAACATCATAAAACCCCCCCCAACATCATCATCACCCCCCCAACATCATCATCACCCCCCAACATCATCATCACAATCCCAACATCATCACCCCCCCAACATCATCAGCCCCCCAACATCATCGTCACTCCCCCCAACATCATCGTCAGCCCCCAATAACATCATCACCCCCCCAACATCATCACCCTCCCAACATCATCACCCTCCCAACATCAGCATCACCCCCCCCAAACATCATCATCACCCCCCCAACATCATCATCACAATCCCAACATCATCATCAACCCCCCCAACATCATCATCACCCTCCCAACAACATCATCACCCCCCCCAACATCATCATCACCCCCCCCAAACATCATCATCATCCCCCCAAACATCATCATCACCACCCAACATCATCATCACCCTCCCAACATCATCATCAACCCCCCAACATCGTCATCACCCCCCCCAACATCATCGTCACTCCCCCCAACATCATCGTCACTCCCCCCAACATCGTCAGCCCCCAATAACATCATCACCCCCCCAACATCATCACCCTCCCAACATCATCATCACTCCCCCCGAACATCATCATCACCCCCCCAATAACATCATCACCCCCCCAACATCATCACCCTCCCAACATCATCACCCTCCCAACATCAGCATCACCCCCCCCAAACATCATCATCACCCCCCCAACATCATCATCACAATCCCAACATCATCATCAACCCCCCCAACATCATCATCACCCCCCCCCAACATCATCATCACCCCCCCCAAACATCATCATCACCTCCCCCCCAACTTCATCATCACAATCCCAACATCGTCATCACCCCCCCGAACATCGTCATGACCCCCCGAACATCATCATCACCCCCCCAACATCATCATCACTCCCCCAACATCATCATCACCACCCAACATCATCATCACCCTCCCAACATCATCATCAACCCCCCAACATCGTCATCACCCCCCCAACATCGTCATCACCCCCCCCACATCATCATCACTCCCCCCCACATCATCATCACCCCCCCCCCAACATCATCACCCTCCCAACATCATCATCACCCTCCCAACATCGTCATCACCCTCCCAACATCGTCATCACCCCCCCAACATCATCATCACCCCCCCAACATCGTCATCACCCTCCCAACATCATCATCACCCTCCCAACATCGTCATCACCCCCCCAACATCATCATCACCCCCCCAACATCATCATCATCCCCCCAACATCATCACCCTCCCAACATCGTCATCACCCCCCAACATCATCATCACCCCCCCAACATCATCATCACCCCCCCAACCTCATCATCACCCCCCCCAACATCATCACCCTCCCAACATCATCATCACCCTCCCAACATCATCATCACCCTCCCAACATCGTCATCACCCCCCAACATCATCATCATCCCCCCAACATCATCACCCCCCCAACATCATTATCACCCTCCCAACCTCATCATCACCCCCCCAACATCATCACCCTCCCAACATCATCATCACCACCCAACATCATCATCACCCTCCCAACAACATCATCACCCCCCCCAACATCGTCATGACCCCCCCAACATCGTCATGACCCCCCCAACATCATCATCACCCCCCAACATCATCATCACCCCCCCAACATCATCATCACCCCCCCAACAACATCATCACCCCCCCAACATCATCATCACAATCCCAACATCATCACCCCCCAACATCATCATCACCCTTCCAACATCATCACCCCCCAACATCATCATCATCACCCCCCCCAACATCATCATCACAATCCCAACATCATCATCACCCCCCAACATCATCATCGCTCCCCCAACATCATCGTCACCCCCCCACATCATCACAATACCAACATCATCATCATCAATCCCAACATCATAAAACCCCCCCCAACATCATCATCACCCCCCCCAACATCATCATCACCCCCCCAACATCATCATCGCAATCCCAACATCATCATCACAATCCCAACATCATCACCCCCCCAACATCATCACAATACCAACATCATCATCATCAATCCCAACATCATAAAACCCCCCCCAACATCATCATCACCCCCCCAACATCATCATCACCCCCCAACATCATCATCACAATCCCAACATCATCACCCCCCCAACATCATCATCAACCCCCCAACATCATCATCACCCCCCAACATCATCACCCTCCCAACATCGTCATCACCCCCCAACATCATCATCACCCCCCCAACATCATCATCACCCCCCCAACATCATTATCACCCTCCCAACCTCATCATCACCCCCCAACATCATCATCACACTCCCAACATCGTCATCACCCCCCAACATCATCATCATCCCCCCAACATCATCACCCCCCCAACATCATTATCACCCTCCCAACCTCATCATCACCCCCCCCAACATCATCACCCTCCCAACATCATCATCACCACCCAACATCATCATCACCCTCCCAACAACATCATCACCCCCCCAACATCGTCATGACCCCCCCAACATCGTCATGACCCCCCCAACATCATCATCACCCCCCATCATCATCACCCCCCCAACATCATCATCACCCCCTCAACAACATCATCACCCCCCCAACATCATCATCACAATCCCAACATCATCACCCCCCAACATCATCATCACCCTTCCAACATCATCACCCCCCAACATCATCATCATCACCCCCCCCAACATCATCATCACAATCCCAACATCATCATCACCCCCCAACATCATCGTCACCCCCCCCAACATCATCACAATACCAACATCATCATCATCAATCCCAACATCATAAAACCCCCCCCAACATCATCATCACCCCCCCAACATCATCATCACCCCCCCAACATCATCATCGCAATCCCAACATCATCATCACAATCCCAACATCATCACCCCCCCAACATCATCACAATACCAACATCATCATCATCAATCCCAACATCATAAAACCCCCCCCAACATCATCATCACCCCCCCAACATCATCATCACCCCCCCAACATCATCATCACAATCCCAACATCATCACCCCCCAACATCATCATCACCCTTCCAACATCATCATCATCACCCCCAACATCATCATCACCCCCCAACATCATCATCAGCCCCCCAACATCATCGTCACTCCCCCCAACATCATCGTCAGCCCCCAATAACATCATCACCCCCCCAACATCATCACCCTCCCAACATCATCACCCTCCCAACATCAGCATCACCCCCCCCAAACATCATCATCACCCCCCCAACATCATCATCACAATCCCAACATCATCATCACCCCCCCAACATCATCATCACAATCCCAACATCATCATCACCCCCCCAACAACATCATCACAATCCCAACATCGTCATCACAATCCCAACATCATCATCGCTCCCCCAACATCATCATCACAATCCCAACATCATCATCACCCTCCCAACATCATCATCAGCCCCTCAACATCATCATCACCCCCCCAACATCATCATCACAATCCCAACATCATCGTCACCCCCCCAACATCATCACAATCCCAACATCATCATCATCACAATCCCAACATCATCATCACCCCCCCAACATCATCGTCACTCCCCCCAACATCATCGTCACTCCCCCCAACATCATCGTCACTCCCCCAACATCATCACCCCCCCAACATCGTCATCACCCTCCCAACATCATCATCACCCCGCCAACATCGTCATGAACACCCCAACATCGTCATCACCCTGCCAACATCATCATCACCCTCCCAACATCATCATCACCCTCCCAACATCGTCATCACCCTCCCAACATCGTCATCACCCCCCCAACATCGTCATCACCCCCGGAACATCGTCATCACCCCCCCAACATCGTCATCACCCCCCCAACATCATCATCACAATCCCAACATCATCATCACCCCCCCAACATCATCATCACCCCCCCCAACATCATCATCACCCCCCCAACATCGTCATCACCCCCCCAACATCGTCATCACCCCCCCCAACATCGTCATCACCCCCCCAACATCATCATCACAATCCCAACATCATCATCACCCCCCCAACATCATCATCACCCCCCCCAACATCATCATCACCCTACCAACATCATCATCACCCCCCAACATCATCATCACCCCCCCAACATCATCACACTCCTAACATCATCATCACCCCCCCAACATCATCACCCTCCCAACATCATCATCATCACAATCCCAACATCATCGTCACCCCCCCAACATCATCACCCTCCCAACATCGTCATCACCCCCGCAACATCATCATCACCCCCCAACATCATCACCCCCCAACATCATCACAATCCCAACATCATCATCAGCCCCCCAACATCATCATCACCCCCCCCAACATCATCACCCCCCCAACATCGTCATCACCCTCCCAACATCATCATCAGCCCCCAACAACATCATCACCCCCCCCAACATCATCACCCCCCCACCATCATCATCATCCCCCCCAACATCATCATCACCCTCCCAGCATCACTCCCCGAACATCATCATCACCACCCCCAAACATCATCATCACCTGCCTCAAACATCATCATCACCACCCAACATCATCATCACCCCCCCAACATCATCATCACAATCCCAACATCATCATCACCCCCACAACATCGTCACCACCTTCCGAACATCATCATCACCATCCCAACATCATCATCACCCTCCCAACAACATCATCAAAATGCCAACATCGTCATCACCCCCCCAACATCGTGATCACCCCCCCAACATCGTCATCATCCCCCCAACATCGTCATCACCCCCCCAACATCGTCATCAATCCCCAACATCATCATCACCCCCCAACATCATCATCACCCTTCCAACATCATCATCAACCACCAACATCATCATCACCCCCCAACTTCATCATCACAATCCCAACATCATCATCACCCCCCCAACATCATCATCAACCCCCCAACATCATCATCACACTCCCAACATCATCATCACCCCCCCCCCAACATCATCATCACAATCCCAACATCATCATCACCCGCCCAACATCATCATCGCTCCCCAAAAATCATCGTCACCCCCCCAACATCATCACAATCCCAACATCATCATCAATCCTAACATCATCATCACCCGCCCAACATCATCATCACAATCCCAACATCATCATCACCCCCCAACATCAGCATCACCCTCCCAACATCATCATCACCCCCCCAACATCATCATCACAATCCCAACATCATCGTCACCCCCCCCCAACATCATCACAATCCCAACATCTTCATCAGCCCCCAACAACATCATCACCCCCCCAACATCATCATCACAATCCCAACATCGTCATCACAATCCCAACATTGTCATCACCCTCCCAACATCATCACCCCCCCAACATCGTCATGAACACCCCAACATCATCATCACCCTCCCAACATCATCATCACCCTCCCAACATCATCATCACCCCCCCAACATCATCATCACCCCCCCAACATCGTCATGAACACCCCAACATCATCATCAACACCCCAACATCATCATCACCCCCCCAACATCATCATCACCCTCCCAACATCATCATCACCCCCCCAACATCATCATCACAATCCCAACATCATAATCACCCCCTCCAACATCATCACCCTCCCAACATCATCATCACCCTCCCAACATCATCATCACCCTCCCAACATCATCATCACACTCCCAACATCATCATCACACTCCCAACATCATCATCACACTCCCAACATCATCATCACTCCCCCAACATCATCATCATCACAATCCCAACATCATCATCACCCCCCAACATCATCATCACAATCCCAACATCATCACCCCCCCTAACATCGTCACCACCTTCCGAACATCATCATCACCATCCCAACATCATCATCACCCTCCCCAACATCGTCACTCCCCCCAACATCATCATCGCCCCCCCAACATCATCATCACCCCCCCAACATCATCATCACCTCCCAACATCATCACAATCCCAACATCATCATCACCCCACCAACATCATCATCACCCCCCCCAACATCATCATCACACTCCCAACATCATCATCACAATCCCAACATCATCATCACCCGCCCAACATCATCATCACCCGCCCAACATCATCATCGCTCCCCCAAAATCATCGTCACCCCCCCAACATCATCACAATCCCAACATCATCATCAATCTCAACATCATCATCACCCCCCCAACATCATCATCACAATCCCAACATCATCATCACCCCCCAACATCATCATCACCCTCCCAACATCATCATCACCCCCCCAACATCATCATCACCCTCCCAACATCGTCATCACCCTCCCAACATCATCATCACCCTCCCAACATCATCATCACCCTCCCAACATCACCCCTCGAACATCATCATCACCCCCGCCAAACATCATTATCACCTGCCTCAAACATCATCATCACCCCCCAACATCATCATCACCCCCCCAACATCATCATCACAATCCCAACATCATCATCACCCCCCCTAACATCGTCACCACCGTCCGAACATCATCATCACCATCCCAACATCATCATCACCCTCCCCAACATCATCATCTCCCTTCCAACATCATCATCACCCCCCCAACATCATCATCACCCCCCCCAACATCATCATCACCTCCCAACATCATCATCACAATCCCAACATCATCATCACCCCACCAACATCATCATCACCCGCCCCAACATCATCATCACACTCCCAACATCATCATCACCCCACCAACATCATCATCACCCGCCACAACATCATCATCACCCGCCCAACATCATCATCGCTCCCCCAAAATCATCGTCACCCCCCCCAACATCATCACAATCCCAACATCATCATCAATCTCAACATCATCATCACCCCCCCAACATCATCATCACAATCCCAACATCATCATCACCACCCAACATCATCATCACCCTCCCAACATCATCATCACCCCCCCAACATCATCATCACAATCCCAACATCATCATCACCCCCCCAACATCATCATCACAATCCCAACATCATCATCATCACAATCCCAACATCATATCACCCCCCAACATCATCATCACCCTTCCAAAATCATCATCACCCCCCCAACATCATCATCACCCCCCCAACATCATCATCACCCCCCAACATCATCATCACAATCCCAACATCATCATCACCCCACCAACATCATCATCACACTCCCAACATCATCATCACCCCCCAACATCATCATCACAATCCCAACATCATCATCACCCGCCCAACATCATCATCGCTCCCCCAAAATCATCGTCACCCCCCCAATATCATCACAGTCCCAACATCATCATCAATCCCAACATCATCATCAACCCCCCAACATCATCATCACAATCCCAACATCATCATCACCCCCCAACATCATCATCACCCTCCCAACATCATCATCACCCTCCCAACATCATCATCACCCCCCCAACATCATCATCACAATCCCAACATCGTCACCCCCCCAACATCATCACATTCCCAACATCATCATCATCACAATCCCAACATCATCATCACCCCCCCAACATCATCATCACCCCCCCAACATCGTCATGAACACCCCAACATCGTCATCACCCTGCCAACATCATCATCACCCTCCCAACATCATCATCACCCTCCCAACATCATCATCACCCCCCAACATCTTCATCACCCCCCCAACATCATCATCACCCCCCCAACATCATCATCACCCCCCCAACATCGTCATCACCCCCACCATCATCATCACCACCCCAACACAATCATCACAATCTCAACATCATCATCACCCCCCCAACATCGTCATCACCCTCCCAACATCATCATCAGCCCCCAACAACATGATCACTCCCCCAACATCATCACACCCCCACCATCATCATCATCCCCCCCAACATCATCATCACCCTCCCAACATCATCATCACCCTCCCAACATCACCGCCCCAACATCATCATCACACTCCCAACATCATCATCACCCCCCCAACATCATCATCATAATCCCAACATCATCATCACCCGCCCAACATCATCATCGCTCCCCCAAAATCATCGTCACCCCCCCAACATCATCACAATCCCAACATCATCATCAACCCCAACATCATCATCACCCACCCAACATCATCAACACAATCCCAACATCATCACAATCCCAACATCATCATCACCCTCCCAACATCATCATCAGCCCCTCAACATCATCATCACCCCCCCAACATCATCATCACCCCCCCAACATCATCATCACAATCCCAACATCATCGTCACCCCCCCAACATCATCATCACCCGCCCAACATCATCATCATCACAATCCCAACATCATCATCATCACAATCCCAACATCATCATCACCCCCCCAACATCATCATCACCCCCCCAACATCATCATCACCCCCCCAACATCATCATCACCCCCCCAACATCATCATCACCCACCCAACATCATCGTCACTCCCACCAACATCATCGTCACTCCCCCAACATCGTCATCACCCTCCCAACATCATCATCACCCCCCCAACATCGTCATGAACACCCCAACATCGTCATCACCCTCCCAACATCATCATCACCCTCCCAACATCATCATCACCCTCCCAACATCATCATCACCCTCCCAACATCGTCATCACCCCCCCAACATCATCATCACCCCCCCAACACCATCATCACCCCCCCAACATCATCACAATCCCAACATCATCATCACCCCCCCAACAAAATCATCACCCCCCCAACATCATCGTCACCCCCCCAACATCATCACCCTCCCAACATCGTCATCACCCACGCAACATCATCATCACCCCCCAACATCATCACCCCCCAACATCATCATCACCCTTCCAACATCATCATCACCCCCCCAACATCATCATCACAATCCCAACATCATCATCACCCCCCCCAACATCGTCATCACCCTCCCAACATCATCATCAGCCCCCAACAACATCATCACCCCCCCCAACATCATCACCCCCCCACCATCATCATCCCCCCAACATCATCATCACCCTCCCAACATCATCATCACCCTCCCAACATCACCCCCCCGAACATCATCATCATCACCCCCCAACATCATCATCACCCCCCCAACATCATCATCACAATCCCAACATCATCATCACCCCCCCAACATCATCACCCCCCCAACATCGTCATCACCCCCCCAACATCGTCATCACCCCCCCAACATCGTCATCACCCCCCCAACATCGTCATCAATCCCCAACATCATCATCACTCCCCAACATCATCATCACCCTTCCAACATCATCATCACCCCCCATCATCATCACCCCCCAACATCATCATCACAATCCCCAACATCATCATCACCCCCCCAACATCATCATCAACCCCCCAACATCATCATCACCCCCCCAACATCATCATCACAATCCCAACATCATCATCACCACCCCAACATCATCATCACAATCCCAACATCATCGTCACCCCCCCCAACATCATCACAATCCCAACATCATCATCAGCCCCCAACAACATCATCACCCCCCCAACATCATCATCACAATCCCAACATCGTCATCACAATCCCAACATTGTCATCACCCTCCCAACATCATCATCACCCCCCCAACATCGTCATGAACACCCCAACATCATCATCACCCTCCCAACATCATCATCAGCCCCTCAACATCATCATCACCCCCCCAACATCATCATCACAATCCCAACATCATCGTCACCCCCCCAACATCATCACAATCCCAACATCATCATCATCACAATCCCAACATCATCATCACCCCCCCAACATCATCATCACCCCCCCAACATCATCATCACCACCCCCAACATCGTCATCACCCTCCCAACATCATCATCACCCCCCCAACATCGTCATGAACACCCCAACATCGTCATCACCCTCCCAACATCATCATCACCCTCCCAACATCATCATCACCCTCCCAACATCATCATCACCCTCCCAACATCGTCATCACCCCCCCAACATCATCATCACCCCCCCAACACCATCATCACCCCCCCAACATCATCACAATCCCAACATCATCATCACCCCCCCAACAAAATCATCACCCCCCCAACATCATCGTCACCCCCCCAACATCATCACCCTCCCAACATCGTCATCACCCACGCAACATCATCATCACCCCCCAACATCATCACCCCCCAACATCATCATCACCCTTCCAACATCATCATCACCCCCCCAACATCATCATCACAATCCCAACATCATCATCACCCCCCCCAACATCGTCATCACCCTCCCAACATCATCATCAGCCCCCAACAACATCATCACCCCCCCCAACATCATCACCCCCCCACCATCATCATCCCCCCCAACATCATCATCACCCTCCCAACATCATCATCACCCTCCCAACATCACCCCCCCGAACATCATCATCATCACCCCCCAACATCATCATCACCCCCCCAACATCATCATCACAATCCCAACATCATCATCACCCCCCCAACATCGTCATCACCCCCCCAACATCGTCATCACCCCCCCAACATCGTCATCACCCCCCCAACATCGTCATCACCCCCCCAACATCGTCATCAATCCCCAACATCATCATCACTCCCCAGCATCATCATCACCCTTCCAACATCATCATCACCCCCCAACATCATCATCACCCCCCAACATCATCATCACAATCCCCAACATCATCATCACCCCCCCAACATCATCATCAACCCCCAACTTCATCATCACCCCCCCAACATCATCATCACAATCCCAACATCATCATCACCACCCCAACATCATCATCACAATCCCAACATCATCGTCACCCCCCCCAACATCATCACAATCCCAACATCATCATCAGCCCCCAACAACATCATCACCCCCCCAACATCATCATCACAATCCCAACATCGTCATCACAATCCCAACATTGTCATCACCCTCCCAACATCATCATCACCCCCCCAACATCGTCATGAACACCCCAACATCATCATCACCCTCCCAACATCATCATCACCCTCCCAACATCATCATCACCCTCCCAACATCATCATCACCCCCCCAACATCGTCATCACCCCCCCCAACATCGTCATGAACACCCCAACATCGTCATGAACACCCCAACATCATCATCACAATCCCAACATCATCATCACCCCCCAACATCATCATCACCCTCCCAACATCATCATCACCCTCCCAACATCATCATCACCCTCCCAACATCAACATCACCCCTCGAACATCATCATCACCCCCCCAAACATCATCATCACCTGCCTCAAACATCATCATCACCCCCCAACATCATCATCACCCCCCCAACATCATCATCACAATCCCAACATCATCATCACCCCCCCTAACATCGTAACCACCTTCCGAACATCATCATCACCATCCCAACATCATCATCACCCTCCCCAACATCATCATCTCCCTTCCAACATCATCATCACCCCCCCAACATCATCATCACCCCCCCAACATCATCATCACCTCCCAACATCATCATCACCCCACCAACATCATCATCACCCCCCCAACATCATCATCACACTCCCAACATCATCATCACACTCCCAACATCATCATCACAATCCCAACATCATCATCACCCACCCAACATCATCATCACCCGCCCAACATCATCATCGCTCCCCCAAAATCATCGTCACCCCCCCAACATCATCACAAACCCAACATCATCATCAATCTCAACATCATCATCACCCCCCCAACATCATCATCACAATCCCAACATCATCATCACCCCCCAACATCATCATCACCCTCCCAACATCATCATCACCCCCCCAACATCATCATCACAATCCCAACATCATCATCATCACAATCCCAACATCATCATCACCCCACCAACATCATCATCACACTCCCAACATCATCATCACAATCCCAACATCATCATCACCCGCCCAACATCATCATCGCTCCCCCAAAATCATCGTCACCCCCCCCAATATCATCACAGTCCCAACATCATCATCAGTCCCAACATCATCATCAATCCCAACATCATCATCAACCCCCCAACATCATCATCACAATCCCAACATCATCATCACCCCCCAACATCATCATCACCCTCCCAACATCATCATCACCCTCCCAACATCATCATCGCCCCCCCAACATCATCATCACAATCCCAACATCGTCACCCCCCCAACATCATCACATTCCCAACATCATCATCATCACAATCCCAACATCATCATCACCCCCCCAACATCATCATCACCCCCCCAACATCATCATCACCCCCCAACATCATCATCACCCCCCCAACATCATCGTCACTCCCCCCAACATCATCACATTCCCAACATCATCATCATCACAATCCCAACATCATCATCACCCCCCCAACATCATCATCAGCCCCCCAACATCATCATCACCCCCCCTACATCATCATCACCCCCCCAACATCATCATCACAGTCCCAACATCATCGTCACCCCCCAACATCATCACATTCCCAACATCATCATCATCACAATCCCAACATCATCATCACCCCCCCAACATCATCATCACCCCCCCAACATCATCATCACCCCCCAACATCATCATCACAATCCCAACATCATCATCACCCCACCAACATCATCATCACACTCCCAACATCATCATCACCCCCCCCAACATCATCACAATCCCAACATCATCATCACCCGCCCAACATTATCATCGCTCCCCCAAAATCATCGTCACCCCCCCAATATCATCACAATCCCAACATCATCATCAATCCCAACATCATCATCACCCCCCCAACATCATCATCACAATCCCAACATCATCATCACCCTCCCAACATCATCATCACCCTCCCAACATCATCATCACCCCCCCAACATCATCATCACAATCCCAACATCATCGTCACCCCCCCAACATCATCACATTCCCAACATCATCATCATCACAATCCCAACATCATCAGCACCCCCCCAACATCATCAGCACCCCCCCAACATCATCATCACCCCCCCAACATCATCATCACCCCCCCAACATCATCATCACCCCCCCAACATCATCATCACAATCCCAACATCATCGTCACCCCCCCAACATCATCATCATCACACCCCCAACATCATCGTCACTCCCCCCAACATCATCGTCATTCCGCCCAACATCATCACCCCCCCAACATCATCACCCCCCCCAACATCATCATCATCCCCCCCTACATCATCATCACCCTCCCAACATCATCATCAGCATCCCAACATCATCATCAGCCTCCAAACATCACCCCCCGAACATCATCATCACCCCCCCCAAACATCATCATCACCTGCCTCAAACATCATCATCACCTCCCAACATCATCATCACAATCCCAACATCATCATCACCCCCCCAACATCGTCATCACCCCCCCAACATCGTCATCACCCCCCAACATCATCATCACCCCCCAACATCATCATCACCCTTCCAACATCATCACCCCCCAACATCATCATCACCCCCCCAACATCATCACCACCTCCCCCAACATAATCATCACCCCCCCAACATCATCAACACACTCCCAACATCATCATCACCCCCCCAACATCATCATCACAATCACGACATCATCATCACAATCCCAACATCATCATCGCTCCCCCAACATCATCGTCACCCCCCAACATCATCGTCACCCCCCAACATCATCACAATCCCAACATCATCATCATCAATCCCAACATCATCATCAGCCCCCAACAACATCATCACCCCCCCAATATCATCACCCTCCCAACATCATCACCCCCCCAACATCATCATCACCCCCCCAACATCATCACCACCTCCCCCAACATCATCATCACCCCCCCAACATCATCAACACACTCCCAACATCATCATCACCCCCCCAACATCATCATCACAATCACGACATCATCATCACAATCCCAACATCATCATCGCTCCCCCAACATCATCGTCACCCCCCAACATCATCGTCACCCCCCAACATCATCACAATCCCAACATCATAATCATCAATCCCAAAATCATCATCAGCCCCCAACAACATCATCACCCCCCCAATATCATCACCCCCCCCAACATCATCATCACCCCCCCAACATCATCATCACCCTCCCAACATCATCACCCCCCCAACATCATCATCACCCCCCCAACATCATCACCCCCCCAACATCATCATCACCCCCCAACATCATCATCACCCCCCAACATCATCATCACAATCCCAACATCATCATCACAATCCCAACATCATCATCAACCCCCCCCGAACATCGTCACCACCCTCCGAACATCATCATCACCCACCCCAACATCATCATCACCCTCCCAACATCATCATCATCAATCCCAACATCATCATCATCAATCCCAACATCAACATCATCAATCCCAACATCATCATCAGCCCCCAACAACATCATCACCCCCCCAATATCATCACCCTCCCAACATCATCACCCCCCCAACATCATCATCACCCCCCCAACATCATCATCACCCTCCCAACATCATCACCCCCCCAACATCATCATCACCCCCCCAACATCATCATCACCCCCCCAACATCATCACCCCCCCAACATCGTCATCACCCTCCCAACATCGTCATCACATTCCCAACATCGTCATCACATTCCCAACATCGTCATCACAATCCCAACATCGTCATCACCCTCCCAACATCGTCATTACCCCCCCAACATCATCATCACCCCCCAACATCATCATCACCCTTCCACCATCATCACCCCCCCCAACAACATCATCACCCCCCCAACATCATCACCCTCCCAACATCATCACCCCCCAACATCATCATCACCCCCCAACATCATCATCACCCTTCCAACATCATCATCATCACCCCCAACATCATCATCACCCCCAACATCATCATCACCCCCCCAACATCATCATCACCCCCCCAACATCATCATCACACTCCCAACATCATCATCACCCCCCCAACATCATCATCACAATCGCAACATCATGATCACAATCCCAACATCATCACCCCCCCAACATCATCATCACAATCCCAACATCATCGTCACCCCCCCCAACATCATCACAATCCCAACATCATCATCAGCCCCCAACAACATCATCACCCCCCCAACATCATCATCACAATCCCAACATCGTCATCACAATCCCAACATTGTCATCACCCTCCCAACATCATCATCACCCCCCCAACATCGTCATGAACACCCCAACATCATCATCACCCTCCCAACATCATCATCACCCTCCCAACATCATCATCACCCTCCCAACATCATCATCACCCCCCCAACATCATCATCACCCCCCCAACATCGTCATGAACACCCCAACATCGTCATGAACACCCCAACATCATCATCACAATCCCAACATCATCATCACCCCCCAACATCATCATCACCCTCCCAACATCATCCTCACCCTCCCAACATCATCATCACCCTCCCAACATCAACATCACCCTCCCAACATCACCCCTCGAACATCATCATCACCCCCCCAAACATCATCATCACCTGCCTCAAACATCATCATCACCCCCCAACATCATCATCACCCCCCCAACATCATCATCTCAATCCCAACATCATCATCACCCCCCCTAACATCGTAACCACCTTCCGAACATCATCATCACCATCCCAACATCATCATCACCCTCCCCAACATCATCATCTCCCTTCCAACATCATCATCACCCCCCCAACATCATCATCACCCCCCCAACATCATCATCACCTCCCAACATCATCATCACCCCACCAACATCATCATCACCCCCCCAACATCATCATCACCCCCCCAACATCATCATCACACTCCCAACATCATCATCACACTCCCAACATCATCATCACAATCCCAACATCATCATCACCCACCCAACATCATCATCACCCGCCCAACATCATCATCGCTCCCCCAAAATCATCGTCACCCCCCCAACATCATCACAAACCCAACATCATCATCAATCTCAACATCATCATCACCCCCCCAACATCATCATCACAATCCCAACATCATCATCACCCCCCAACATCATCATCACCCTCCCAACATCATCATCACCCCCCCAACATCATCATCACAATCCCAACATCATCATCATCACAATCCCAACATCATCATCACCCCCCAACATCATCATCACCCCCCAACATCATCATCACCCCCCAACATCATCATCACCCTTCCAAAATCATCATCACCCCCCCAACATCATCATCACCCCCCAACATCATCATCACAATCCCAACATCATCATCACCCCACCAACATCATCATCACACTCCCAACATCATCATCACAATCCCAACATCATCATCACCCGCCCAACATCATCATCGCTCCCCCAAAATCATCGTCACCCCCCCCAATATCATCAAAGTCCCAACATCATCATCAGTCCCAACATCATCATCAATCCCAACATCATCATCAACCCCCCAACATCATCATCACAATCCCAACATCATCATCACCCCCCAACATCATCATCACCCTCCCAACATCATCATCACCCTCCCAACATCATCATCGCCCCCCCAACATCATCATCACAATCCCAACATCGTCACCCCCCCAACATCATCACATTCCCAACATCATCATCATCACAATCCCAACATCATCATCACCCCCCCAACATCATCATCACCCCCCCAACATCATCATCACCCCCAACATCATCATCACCCCCCCAACATCATCGTCACTCCCCCCAACATCATCACATTCCCAACATCATCATCATCACAATCCCAACATCATCATCACCCCCCCAACATCATCATCAGCCCCCCAACATCATCATCACCCCCCCTACATCATCATCACCCCCCCAACATCATCATCACAGTCCCAACATCATCGTCACCCCCCCAACATCATCACATTCCCAACATCATCATCATCACAATCCCAACATCATCATCACCCCCCCAACATCATCATCACCCCCCCAACATCATCATCACCCCCCAACATCATCATCACAATCCCAACATCATCATCACCCCACCAACATCATCATCACACTCCCAACATCATCATCACCCCCCCCAACATCATCATCACAATCCCAACATCATCATCACCCGCCCAACATTATCATCGCTCCCCCAAAATCATCGTCACCCCCCCAATATCATCACAATCCCAACATCATCATCAATCCCAACATCATCATCACCCTCCCAACATCATCATCACCCTCCCAACATCATCATCACCCCCCCAACATCATCATCACAATCCCAACATCATCGTCACCCCCCCAACATCATCACAATCCCAACATCATCATCACCCCCCCCAAACATCATCATCACCTGCCTCAAACATCATCATCACCTCCCAACATCATCATCACAATCCCAACATCATCATCACCCCCCCAACATCGTCATCACCCCCCCAACATCGTCATCACCCCCCAACATCATCGTCACCCCCCAACATCATCGTCACCCCCCAACATCATCACAATCCCAACATCATCATCAATCCCAACATCATCATCAGCCCCCAACAACATCATCACCCCCCCAATATCATCACCCTCCCAACATCATCACCCCCCCAACATCATCATCACCCCCCCAACATCATCATCACCCTCCCAACATCATCACCCCCCCAACATCATCATCACCCCCCCAACATCATCACCCCCCCAACATCATCATCACCCCCCAACATCATCATCACCCCCCAACATCATCATCACAATCCCAACATCATCATCACAATCCCAACATCATCATCAACCCCCCCCGAACATCGTCACCACCCTCCGAACATCATCATCACCCACCCCAACATCATCATCACCCTCCCAACATCATCATCATCAATCCCAACATCATCATCATCAATCCCAACATCATCATCATCAATCCCAACATCATCATCAGCCCCCAACAACATCATCACCCCCCCAATATCATCACCCTCCCAACATCATCACCCCCCCAACATCATCATCACCCCCCCAACATCATCATCACCCTCCCAACATCATCACCCCCCCAACATCATCATCACCCCCCCAACATCATCACCCTCCCAACATCGTCATCACAATCCCAACATCGTCATCACCCTCCCAACATCGTCATTACCCCCCGAACATCATCATCACCCCCCACCATCATCATCACCCTTCCACCATCATCACCCCCCCCAACAACATCATCACCCCCCCAACATCATCACCCTCCCAACATCATCACCCCCCAACATCATCATCACCCCCCCAACATCATCACCCCCCAACATCATCACCCTCCCAACATCATCATCACCCTTCCAACATCATCATCATCACCCCCAACATCATCATCACCCCCAACATCATCATCACCCCCCCAACATCATCATCACCCCCCCAACATCATCATCACACTCCCAACATCATCATCACCCCCCCAACATCATCATCACAATCGCAACATCATGATCACAATCCCAACATCATCACCCCCCCAACATCATCATCACCCCCCCAACATCATCACCCCCCCAACATCATCATCGCTCCCACAACATCATCGTCACCCCCCCAACATCATCACAATCCCAACATCATCATCATCAATCACAACATCATAATCGCCCCCCCAACATCATCATCACCCCCCCAACATCATCATCACAATCCCAACATCATCACCCCCCCCAACATCATCAGCCCCCCAACATCATCGTCACTCCCCCCAACATCATCGTCAGCCCCCAATAACATCATCACCCCCCCAACATCATCGTCACTCCGCCCAACATCATCGTCACTCCCCCAACATCATCACCCCCACAACATCATCATCACCCTCCCAACATCGTCATCACCCTCCCAACATCATCACCCCCCCAACATCGTCATCACCCTCCCAACATCATCACCCTCCCAACATCATCATCACCCCCCCCAACATCATCATCCCCCCCCAAACATCATCATCCCCCCCCAAACATCATCATCACCCCCCCAACATCATCATCACAATCCCAACATCATCATCACAATCCCAACATCATCATCACCCCCCCCCCAACATCGTCACCCCCCAACATCATCATCACCCCCCCAACATCATCACCCCCCCAACATCATCATCACCCTCCCAACATCATCACCCCCCCAACATCATCATCACCCTTCCAACATCATCACCCCCCAACATCATCATCATCACCCCCCCCAACATCATCATCACAATCCCAACATCATCATCACCCCCCAACATCATCATCGCTCCCCCAACATCATCGTCACCCCCCCAACATCATCACAATACCAACATCATCATCATCAATCCCAACATCATAAAACCCCCCCCAACATCATCATCACCCCCCAACATCATCATCACCCCCCCAACATCATCATCACCCCCCAACATCATCATCACCCCCCCAACATCATCATCACCCCCCCAACATCATCGTCACCCCCCCCAACATCATCGTCAGCCCCCAATAACATCATCACCCCCCCAACATCATCATCACCCCCCAACATCATCACCCTCCCAACATCAGCATCACCCCCCCAACATCATCACCCCCCCAACATCATCAGCCCCCCAACATCATCGTCACTCCCCCCAACATCATCGTCAGCCCCCAATAACATCATCACCCCCCCAACATCATCGTCAGCCCCCCAACATCATCATCACCCCCCCAACATCATCACCCTCCCAACATCAGCATCACCCCCCCCAAACATCATCATCACCCCCCCAACATCATCATCACAATCCCAACATCATCATCAACCCCCCCAACATCATCATCACCCTCCCAACAACATCATCACCCCTCCAACATCGTCATCACCCTCCCAACATCATCATCACCCCCCCAACATCATCATCACCCCCCCAACATCAGCATCACCCCCCAACATCATCATCACCCCCCCAACATCATCATCACCTCCCCCCCCAACTTCATCATCACAATCTCAACATCGTCATCACCCCCCCGAACATCGTCATGACCCCCCGAACATCATCATCACCCCCCCAACATCATCATCACCCCCCCAACATCATCATCACCCTCCCAACATCATCATCACCACCCAACATCATCATCACCCCCCCAACATCAGCATCACCCCCCAACATCATCATCACCCCCCCAACATCATCATCACCTCCCCCCCAACATCATCACCCCCCAACATCATCATCACCTCCCCCCCAACATCATCCCCCCCCAACATCATCATCACAATCCCAACATCGTCATCACCCCCCCAACATCATCATCACACTCCCAACATCATCATCACCACCCAACATCATCATCACCCCCCCAACATCAGCATCACCCCCCAACATCATCATCACCCCCCCAACATCATCATCACTCCCCCAACATCATCATCACTCCCCCAACATCATCATCACCACCCAACATCATCATCACCCTCCCAACATCATCATCAACCCCCCAACATCGTCATCACCCCCCCAACATCGTCATCACCCCCCCAACATCGTCATCACCCCCCCAACATCGTCATCACCCCCCCAACATCATCATCACCCTCCCAACATCATCATCACCCTCCCAACATCATCATCACCCTCCCAACATCGTCATCACCCCCCCAACATCATCATCACTCCCCCCCACATCATCATCACACTCCCAACATCATCATCACCCCCCCAACATCATCATCACCCCCCGAACATCGTCATCACCCCCCCAACATCATCATCACCCCCGCAACATCATCATCACCCCTCCAACATCATCATCACCCCCCCCAACATCATCATCACCCCCCCAACATCATCATCACCCCCCCCAACATCATTATCACCCTCCCAACCTCATCATCACCCCCCCCCAACATCATCACCCCCCCAACATCATCATCATCCCCCCAACATCATCACCCCCCCAACATCATTATCACCCTCCCAACCTCATCATCACCCCCCCCAACATCATCACCCTCCCAACATCATCATCACCCTCCCAACATCATCATCCCCCCCCAACATCATCATCACCCCCCCAACATCATCACCCCCCCAACATCATCATCACCCTCCCAACAACATCATCACCCCCCCAACATCATCATCACAATCCCAACATCATCACCCCCCAACATCATCATCACCCTTCCAACATCATCACCCCCCAACATCATCATCATCACCCCCCCCAACATCATCATCACAATCCCAACATCATCATCACCCCCCAACATCATCATCGCTCCCCCAACATCATCGTCACCCCCCCAACATCATCACAATACCAACATCATCATCATCAATCCCAACATCATAAAACCCCCCCCAACATCATCATCACCCCCCCAACATCATCATCGCAATCCCAACATCATCATCACAATCCCAACATCATCACCCCCCCAACATCATCACAATACCAACATCATCATCATCAATCCCAACATCATAAAACCCCCCCCAACATCATCATCACCCCCCCAACATCATCATCACCCCCCAACATCATCATCACAATCCCAACATCATCACCCCCCCAACATCATCAGCCCCCCAACATCATCGTCACTCCCCCCAACATCATCGTCAGCCCCCAATAACATCATCACCCCCCCAACATCATCACCCTCCCAACATCATCACCCTCCCAACATCAGCATCACCCCCCCCAAACATCATCATCACCCCCCCAACATCATCATCACAATCCCAACATCATCATCAACCCCCCCAACATCATCATCACCCTCCCAACAACATCATCACCCCCCCCAACATCATCATCACCCCCCCCAAACATCATCATCATCCCCCCAAACATCATCATCACCACCCAACATCATCATCACCCTCCCAACATCATCATCAACCCCCCAACATCGTCATCACCCCCCCCAACATCATCGTCACTCCCCCCAACATCATCGTCACTCCCCCCAACATCGTCAGCCCCCAATAACATCATCACCCCCCCAACATCATCACCCTCCCAACATCATCATCACTCCCCCCGAACATCATCATCACCCCCCCAATAACATCATCACCCCCCCAACATCATCACCCTCCCAACATCATCACCCTCCCAACATCAGCATCACCCCCCCCAAACATCATCATCACCCCCCCAACATCATCATCACAATCCCAACATCATCATCAACCCCCCCAACATCATCATCACCCCCCCCAACATCATCATCACCCCCCCCAAACATCATCATCACCTCCCCCCCAACTTCATCATCACAATCCCAACATCGTCATCACCCCCCCGAACATCGTCATGACCCCCCGAACATCATCATCACCCCCCCAACATCATCATCACTCCCCCAACATCATCATCACCACCCAACATCATCATCACCCTCCCAACATCATCATCAACCCCCCAACATCGTCATCACCCCCCCAACATCGTCATCACCCCCCCCACATCATCATCACTCCCCCCCACATCATCATCACCCCCCCCCCCAACATCATCACCCTCCCAACATCATCATCACCCTCCCAACATCGTCATCACCCTCCCAACATCGTCATCACCCCCCCAACATCATCATCACCCCCCCAACATCGTCATCACCCTCCCAACATCATCATCACCCTCCCAACATCGTCATCACCCCCCCAACATCATCATCACCCCCCCAACATCATCATCATCCCCCCAACATCATCACCCTCCCAACATCGTCATCACCCCCCAACATCATCATCACCCCCCCAACATCATCATCACCCCCCCAACCTCATCATCACCCCCCCCAACATCATCACCCTCCCAACATCATCATCACCCTCCCAACATCATCATCACCCTCCCAACATCGTCATCACCCCCCAACATCATCATCATCCCCCCAACATCATCACCCCCCCAACATCATTATCACCCTCCCAACCTCATCATCACCCCCCCAACATCATCACCCTCCCAACATCATCATCACCACCCAACATCATCATCACCCTCCCAACAACATCATCACCCCCCCAACATCGTCATGACCCCCCCAACATCGTCATGACCCCCCCAACATCATCATCACCCCCCAACATCATCATCACCCCCCCAACATCATCATCACCCCCCCAACAACATCATCACCCCCCCAACATCATCATCACAATCCCAACATCATCACCCCCCAACATCATCATCACCCTTCCAACATCATCACCCCCCAACATCATCATCATCACCCCCCCCAACATCATCATCACAATCCCAACATCATCATCACCCCCCAACATCATCATCGCTCCCCCAACATCATCGTCACCCCCCCACATCATCACAATACCAACATCATCATCATCAATCCCAACATCATAAAACCCCCCCCAACATCATCATCACCCCCCCAACATCATCATCACCCCCCCAACATCATCATCGCAATCCCAACATCATCATCACAATCCCAACATCATCACCCCCCCAACATCATCACAATACCAACATCATCATCATCAATCCCAACATCATAAAACCCCCCCCAACATCATCATCACCCCCCCAACATCATCATCACCCCCCAACATCATCATCACAATCCCAACATCATCACCCCCCCAACATCATCATCAACCCCCCAACATCATCATCACCCCCCAACATCATCACCCTCCCAACATCGTCATCACCCCCCAACATCATCATCACCCCCCCAACATCATCATCACCCCCCCAACATCATTATCACCCTCCCAACCTCATCATCACCCCCCAACATCATCATCACACTCCCAACATCGTCATCACCCCCCAACATCATCATCATCCCCCCAACATCATCACCCCCCCAACATCATTATCACCCTCCCAACCTCATCATCACCCCCCCCAACATCATCACCCTCCCAACATCATCATCACCACCCAACATCATCATCACCCTCCCAACATCGTCATGACCCCCCCAACATCGTCATGACCCCCCCAACATCATCATCACCCCCCAACATCATCATCACCCCCCCAACATCATCATCACCCCCTCAACAACATCATCACCCCCCCAACATCATCATCACAATCCCAACATCATCACCCCCCAACATCATCATCACCCTTCCAACATCATCACCCCCCAACATCATCATCATCACCCCCCCCAACATCATCATCACAATCCCAACATCATCATCACCCCCCAACATCATCGTCACCCCCCCCAACATCATCACAATACCAACATCATCATCATCAATCCCAACATCATAAAACCCCCCCCAACATCATCATCACCCCCCCAACATCATCATCACCCCCCCAACATCATCATCGCAATCCCAACATCATCATCACAATCCCAACATCATCACCCCCCCAACATCATCACAATACCAACATCATCATCATCAATCCCAACATCATAAAACCCCCCCCAACATCATCATCACCCCCCCAACATCATCATCACCCCCCCAACATCATCATCACAATCCCAACATCATCACCCCCCAACATCATCATCACCCTTCCAACATCATCATCATCACCCCCAACATCATCATCACCCCCCAACATCATCATCAGCCCCCCAACATCATCGTCACTCCCCCCAACATCATCGTCAGCCCCCAATAACATCATCACCCCCCCAACATCATCACCCTCCCAACATCATCACCCTCCCAACATCAGCATCACCCCCCCCAAACATCATCATCACCCCCCCAACATCATCATCACAATCCCAACATCATCATCAACCCCCCCAACATCATCATCACCCTCCCAACAACATCATCACCCCCCCAACATCATCATCACCCTCCCAACATCATCATCACCCCCCCCAAACATCATCATCACCTCCCCCCCAACTTCATCATCACAATCCCAACTTCATCATCACAATCCCAACATCGTCATCACCCCCCCGAACATCGTCATGACCCCCCGAACATCATCATCACCCCCCCAACATCATCATCACTCCCCCAACATCATCATCACCCCCCCAACATCATCATCACCCCCCCAACATCATCATCACTCCCCCAACATCATCATCACCACCCAACATCATCATCACCCTCCCAACATCATCATCAACCCCCCAACATCGTCATCACCCCCCCAACATCATCATCATCACCCCAACATCATCATCACTCCCCCAACATCATCATCACCACCCAACATCATCATCACCCTCCCAACATCATCATCAACCCCCCAACATCGTCATCACCCCCCCCACATCATCATCACTCCCCCCCACATCATCATCACCCCCCCCCCAACATCATCACCCTCCCAACATCATCATCACCCTCCCAACATCATCATCACCCTCCCAACATCATCATCACCCTCCCAACATCGTCATCACCCCCCAACATCATCATCACCCCCCCCCCCAACATCATCACCCTCCCAACATCATCATCACCCCCCCAACATCGTCATCACCCTCCCAACATCATCATCACCCCCCCAACATCGTCATCACCCTCCCAACATCGTCATCACCCCCCAACATCATCATCACCCCCCCAACATCATCATCACCCCCCCAACATCATCATCACCCCCCCCAACATCATCATCACCCCCCCAACATCATCATCACCCCCCCAACATCGTCATCACCCCCCCAACATCATCATCACCCTCCCAACATCATCATCACACCCCCAACATCATCATCACCCCACCAACATCATCATCACCCCCCCAACATCGTCATCACCCCCCCAACATCATTATCACCCCCCCAACATCGTCATCACCCCCCCAACATCGTCATCACCCCCCCAACATCATCATCACCCTCCCAACATCATCATCACACCCCCAACATCATCATCACCCCCCCAACATCATCATCACCCCCCCCAACATCATCATCACCCCCCCAACATCATCACCCCCCCAACATCGTCATCACCCCCCCAACATCATCATCACCCTCCCAACATCATCATCACACCCCCAACATCATCACCCCCCCAACATCATTATCACCCCCCCAACATCGTCATCACCCCCCCAACATCGTCATCACCCCCCAACATCATCATCACCCCCCCAACATCATCATCACCCCCCCCAACATCATCACCCTCCCAACAACATCATCACCCCCCCAACATCGTCATGACCCCCCCAACATCGTCATGACCCCCCCAACATCGTCATGACCCCCCCAACATCATCATCACCCCCCCAAACATCATCATCACCTCCCCCCCCAACTTCATCATCACAATCCCAACATCATCATCACCCCCCCCAACATCGTCACCCCCCCAACATCATCATCACCCCCCCAACATCGTCATCACCCCCCCAACATCATCATCACCCCCCCAACAACATCATCACCCCCCCCAACATCATCATCACCTCCCCCCCCAACTTCATCATCACAATCCCAACATCATCATCACCCCCCCCAACATCGTCATCACCCCCCAACATCATCATCACCCCCCAACATCATCATCACCCTCCCAACATCGTCATCACAATCCCAACATCATCATCACCCCCACAACATCATCATCACCCCCCCAACATCATCATCACCCTCCCAACATCATCATCACACCCCCAACATCATCACCCCCCCAACATCATTATCACCCCCCCAACATCGTCATCACCCCCCCAACATCGTCATCACCCCCCAACATCATCATCACCCCCCCAACATCATCATCACCCCCCCCAACATCATCACCCTCCCAACAACATCATCACCCCCCCAACATCGTCATGACCCCCCCAACATCGTCATGACCCCCCCAACATCGTCATGACCCACCCAACATCATCATCACCCCCCCAAACATCATCATCACCTCCCCCCCCAACTTCATCATCACAATCCCAACATCATCATCACCCCCCCCAACATCGTCACCCCCCCAACATCATCATCACCCCCCCAACATCGTCATCACCCCCCCAACATCATCATCACCCCCCCAACAACATCATCACCCCCCCCAACATCATCATCACCTCCCCCCCCAACTTCATCATCACAATCCCAACATCATCATCACCCCCCCCAACATCGTCATCACCCCCCAACATCATCATCACCCCCCAACATCATCATCACCCTCCCAACATCGTCATCACAATCCCAACATCATCATCACCCCCACAACATCATCATCACCCCCCCAACATCATCATCACCCTCCCAACATCGTCATCACAATCCCAACATCATCATCACCCCCACAACATCATCATCACCCTCCCAACATCGTCATCACAATCCCAACATCGTCATCACCCTCCCAACATCGTCACCCCCCCAACATCATCACCCTCCCAACATCATCACCCCCCAACATCATCATCACCGCCCAACATCATCATCACCGCCCAACATCATCATCACCCTTCCAACATCATCATCATCACCCCCAACATCATCATCACCCCCAACATCATCATCACCCCCCCAACATCATCATCACCCCCCCAACAACATCATCACCCCCCCAACATCATCATCACAATCCCAACATCATCACCCCCCAACATCATCATCACCCTTCCAACATCATCACCCCCCAACATCATCATCATCACCCCCCCCAACATCATCATCACAATCCCAACATCATCATCACCCCCCAACATCATCATCGCTCCCCCAACATCATCGTCACCCCCCCACATCATCACAATACCAACATCATCATCATCAATCCCAACATCATAAAACCCCCCCCAACATCATCATCACCCCCCCAACATCATCATCACCCCCCCAACATCATCATCGCAATCCCAACATCATCATCACAATCCCAACATCATCACCCCCCCAACATCATCACAATACCAACATCATCATCATCAATCCCAACATCATAAAACCCCCCCCAACATCATCATCACCCCCCCAACATCATCATCACCCCCCAACATCATCATCACAATCCCAACATCATCACCCCCCCAACATCATCATCAACCCCCCAACATCATCATCACCCCCCAACATCATCATCACCCCCCAACATCATCATCACCCCCCCAACATCATCATCACCCCCCCAACATCATTATCACCCTCCCAACCTCATCATCACCCCCCAACATCATCATCACACTCCCAACATCGTCATCACCCCCCAACATCATCATCATCCCCCCAACATCATCACCCCCCCAACATCATTATCACCCTCCCAACCTCATCATCACCCCCCCCAACATCATCACCCTCCCAACATCATCATCACCACCCAACATCATCATCACCCTCCCAACAACATCATCACCCCCCCAACATCGTCATGACCCCCCCAACATCGTCATGACCCCCCCAACATCATCATCACCCCCCAACATCATCATCACCCCCCCAACATCATCATCACCCCCTCAACAACATCATCACCCCCCCAACATCATCATCACAATCCCAACATCATCACCCCCCAACATCATCATCACCCTTCCAACATCATCACCCCCCAACATCATCATCATCACCCCCCCCAACATCATCATCACAATCCCAACATCATCATCACCCCCCAACATCATCGTCACCCCCCCAACATCATCACAATACCAACATCATCATCATCAATCCCAACATCATAAAACCCCCCCCAACATCATCATCACCCCCCCAACATCATCATCACCCCCCCAACATCATCATCGCAATCCCAACATCATCATCACAATCCCAACATCATCACCCCCCCAACATCATCACAATACCAACATCATCATCATCAATCCCAACATCATAAAACCCCCCCCAACATCATCATCACCCCCCCAACATCATCATCACCCCCCCAACATCATCATCACAATCCCAACATCATCACCCCCCAACATCATCATCAGCCCCCCAACATCATCGTCACTCCCCCCAACATCATCGTCAGCCCCCAATAACATCATCACCCCCCCAACATCATCACCCTCCCAACATCATCACCCTCCCAACATCAGCATCACCCCCCCCAAACATCATCATCACCCCCCCAACATCATCATCACAATCCCAACATCATCATCAACCCCCCCAACATCATCATCACCCTCCCAACAACATCATCACCCCCCCCAACATCATCATCACCCTCCCAACATCATCATCACCCCCCCCAAACATCATCATCACCTCCCCCCCAACTTCATCATCACAATCCCAACTTCATCATCACAATCCCAACATCGTCATCACCCCCCCGAACATCGTCATGACCCCCCGAACATCATCATCACCCCCCCAACATCATCATCACTCCCCCAACATCATCATCACCCCCCCAACATCATCATCACCCCCCCAACATCATCATCACTCCCCCAACATCATCATCACCACCCAACATCATCATCACCCTCCCAACATCATCATCAACCCCCCAACATCGTCATCACCCCCCCAACATCATCATCATCACCCCAACATCATCATCACTCCCCCAACATCATCATCACCACCCAACATCATCATCACCCTCCCAACATCATCATCAACCCCCCAACATCGTCATCACCCCCCCCACATCATCATCACTCCCCCCCACATCATCATCACCCCCCCCCCCAACATCATCACCCTCCCAACATCATCATCACCCTCCCAACATCATCATCACCCTCCCAACATCATCATCACCCTCCCAACATCGTCATCACCCCCCAACATCATCATCACCCCCCCCCAACATCATCACCCTCCCAACATCATCATCACCCCCCCAACATCGTCATCACCCTCCCAACATCATCATCACCCCCCCAACATCGTCATCACCCTCCCAACATCGTCATCACCCCCCAACATCATCATCACCCCCCCAACATCATCATCACCCCCCCAACATCATCATCACCCCCCCCAACATCATCATCACCCCCCCCAACATCATCATCACCCCCCCAACATCGTCATCACCCCCCCCAACATCATCATCACCCTCCCAACATCATCATCACACCCCCAACATCATCATCACCCCACCAACATCATCATCACCCCCCCAACATCGTCATCACCCCCCCAACATCATTATCACCCCCCCAACATCGTCATCACCCCCCCAACATCGTCATCACCCCCCCAACATCATCATCACCCTCCCAACATCATCATCACACCCCCAACATCATCATCACCCCCCCAACATCATCATCACCCCCCCCCAACATCATCATCACCCCCCCAACATCATCACCCCCCCAACATCGTCATCACCCCCCCAACATCATCATCACCCTCCCAACATCATCATCACACCCCCAACATCATCACCCCCCCAACATCATTATCACCCGCCCAACATCGTCATCACCCCCCCAACATCGTCATCACCCCCCAACATCATCATCACCCCCCCAACATCATCATCACCCCCCCCAACATCATCACCCTCCCAACAACATCATCACCCCCCCAACATCGTCATGACCCCCCCAACATCGTCATGACCCCCCCAACATCGTCATGACCCCCCCAACATCATCATCACCCCCCAACATCATCATCACCCCCCCCCCCAACATCATCACCCTCCCAACATCATCATCACCCCCCCAACATCGTCATCACCCTCCCAACATCATCATCACCCCCCCAACATCGTCATCACCCTCCCAACATCGTCATCACCCCCCAACATCATCATCACCCCCCCAACATCATCATCACCCCCCCAACATCATCATCACCCCCCCCAACATCATCATCACCCCCCCAACATCATCATCACCCCCCCAACATCGTCATCACCCCCCCAACATCATCATCACCCTCCCAACATCATCATCACACCCCCAACATCATCATCACCCCACCAACATCATCATCACCCCCCCCAACATCGTCATCACCCCCCCAACATCATTATCACCCCCCCAACATCGTCATCACCCCCCCCAACATCGTCATCACCCCCCCAACATCATCATCACCCTCCCAACATCATCATCACACCCCCAACATCATCATCACCCCCCCAACATCATCATCACCCCCCCCAACATCATCATCACCCCCCCAACATCATCACCCCCCCAACATCGTCATCACCCCCCCAACATCATCATCACCCTCCCAACATCATCATCACACCCCCAACATCATCACCCCCCCAACATCATTATCACCCCCCCAACATCGTCATCACCCCCCCAACATCGTCATCACCCCCCAACATCATCATCACCCCCCCAACATCATCATCACCCCCCCCAACATCATCACCCTCCCAACAACATCATCACCCCCCCAACATCGTCATGACCCCCCCAACATCGTCATGACCCCCCCAACATCGTCATGACCCCCCCAACATCATCATCACCCCCCCAAACATCATCATCACCTCCCCCCCCAACTTCATCATCACAATCCCAACATCATCATCACCCCCCCCAACATCGTCACCCCCCCAACATCATCATCACCCCCCCAACATCGTCATCACCCCCCCAACATCATCATCACCCCCCCAACAACATCATCACCCCCCCCAACATCATCATCACCTCCCCCCCCAACTTCATCATCACAATCCCAACATCATCATCACCCCCCCCAACATCGTCATCACCCCCCAACATCATCATCACCCCCCAACATCATCATCACCCTCCCAACATCGTCATCACAATCCCAACATCATCATCACCCCCACAACATCATCATCACCCCCCCAACATCATCATCACCCTCCCAACATCATCATCACACCCCCAACATCATCACCCCCCCAACATCATTATCACCCCCCCAACATCGTCATCACCCCCCCAACATCGTCATCACCCCCCAACATCATCATCACCCCCCCAACATCATCATCACCCCCCCCAACATCATCACCCTCCCAACAACATCATCACCCCCCCAACATCGTCATGACCCCCCCAACATCGTCATGACCCCCCCAACATCGTCATGACCCACCCAACATCATCATCACCCCCCCAAACATCATCATCACCTCCCCCCCCAACTTCATCATCACAATCCCAACATCATCATCACCCCCCCCAACATCGTCACCCCCCCAACATCATCATCACCCCCCCAACATCGTCATCACCCCCCCAACATCATCATCACCCCCCCAACAACATCATCACCCCCCCCAACATCATCATCACCTCCCCCCCCAACTTCATCATCACAATCCCAACATCATCATCACCCCCCCCAACATCGTCATCACCCCCCAACATCATCATCACCCCCCAACATCATCATCACCCTCCCAACATCGTCATCACAATCCCAACATCATCATCACCCCCACAACATCATCATCACCCCCCCAACATCATCATCACCCTCCCAACATCGTCATCACAATCCCAACATCATCATCACCCCCACAACATCATCATCACCCTCCCAACATCGTCATCACAATCCCAACATCGTCATCACCCTCCCAACATCGTCACCCCCCCAACATCATCACCCTCCCAACATCATCACCCCCCAACATCATCATCACCGCCCAACATCATCATCACCGCCCAACATCATCATCACCCTTCCAACATCATCATCATCACCCCCAACATCATCATCACCCCCAACATCATCATCACCCCCCCAACATCATCATCACCCCCCCAACAACATCATCACCCCCCCAACATCATCATCACAATCCCAACATCATCACCCCCCAACATCATCATCACCCTTCCAACATCATCACCCCCCAACATCATCATCATCACCCCCCCCAACATCATCATCACAATCCCAACATCATCATCACCCCCCAACATCATCATCGCTCCCCCAACATCATCGTCACCCCCCCACATCATCACAATACCAACATCATCATCATCAATCCCAACATCATAAAACCCCCCCCAACATCATCATCACCCCCCCAACATCATCATCACCCCCCCAACATCATCATCGCAATCCCAACATCATCATCACAATCCCAACATCATCACCCCCCCAACATCATCACAATACCAACATCATCATCATCAATCCCAACATCATAAAACCCCCCCCAACATCATCATCACCCCCCCAACATCATCATCACCCCCCAACATCATCATCACAATCCCAACATCATCACCCCCCCAACATCATCATCAACCCCCCAACATCATCATCACCCCCCAACATCATCATCACCCCCCAACATCATCATCACCCCCCCAACATCATCATCACCCCCCCAACATCATTATCACCCTCCCAACCTCATCATCACCCCCAACATCATCATCACACTCCCAACATCGTCATCACCCCCCAACATCATCATCATCCCCCCAACATCATCACCCCCCCAACATCATTATCACCCTCCCAACCTCATCATCACCCCCCCCAACATCATCACCCTCCCAACATCATCATCACCACCCAACATCATCATCACCCTCCCAACAACATCATCACCCCCCCAACATCGTCATGACCCCCCCAACATCGTCATGACCCCCCCAACATCATCATCACCCCCCAACATCATCATCACCCCCCCAACATCATCATCACCCCCTCAACAACATCATCACCCCCCCAACATCATCATCACAATCCCAACATCATCACCCCCCAACATCATCATCACCCTTCCAACATCATCACCCCCCAACATCATCATCATCACCCCCCCCAACATCATCATCACAATCCCAACATCATCATCACCCCCCAACATCATCGTCACCCCCCCAACATCATCACAATACCAACATCATCATCATCAATCCCAACATCATAAAACCCCCCCCAACATCATCATCACCCCCCCAACATCATCATCACCCCCCCAACATCATCATCGCAATCCCAACATCATCATCACAATCCCAACATCATCACCCCCCCAACATCATCACAATACCAACATCATCATCATCAATCCCAACATCATAAAACCCCCCCCAACATCATCATCACCCCCCCAACATCATCATCACCCCCCCAACATCATCATCACAATCCCAACATCATCACCCCCCAACATCATCATCAGCCCCCCAACATCATCGTCACTCCCCCCAACATCATCGTCAGCCCCCAATAACATCATCACCCCCCCCAACATCATCACCCTCCCAACATCATCACCCTCCCAACATCAGCATCACCCCCCCCAAACATCATCATCACCCCCCCAACATCATCATCACAATCCCAACATCATCATCAACCCCCCCAACATCATCATCACCCTCCCAACAACATCATCACCCCCCCCAACATCATCATCACCCTCCCAACATCATCATCACCCCCCCCAAACATCATCATCACCTCCCCCCCAACTTCATCATCACAATCCCAACTTCATCATCACAATCCCAACATCGTCATCACCCCCCCGAACATCGTCATGACCCCCCGAACATCATCATCACCCCCCCCAACATCATCATCACTCCCCCAACATCATCATCACCCCCCCAACATCATCATCACCCCCCCAACATCATCATCACTCCCCCAACATCATCATCACCACCCAACATCATCATCACCCTCCCAACATCATCATCAACCCCCCAACATCGTCATCACCCCCCCAACATCATCATCATCACCCCAACATCATCATCACTCCCCCAACATCATCATCACCACCCAACATCATCATCACCCTCCCAACATCATCATCAACCCCCCAACATCGTCATCACCCCCCCCACATCATCATCACTCCCCCCCACATCATCATCACCCCCCCCCCCAACATCATCACCCTCCCAACATCATCATCACCCTCCCAACATCATCATCACCCTCCCAACATCATCATCACCCTCCCAACATCGTCATCACCCCCCAACATCATCATCACCCCCCCCCAACATCATCACCCTCCCAACATCATCATCACCCCCCCAACATCGTCATCACCCTCCCAACATCATCATCACCCCCCCAACATCGTCATCACCCTCCCAACATCGTCATCACCCCCCAACATCATCATCACCCCCCCAACATCATCATCACCCCCCCAACATCATCATCACCCCCCCCAACATCATCATCACCCCCCCCAACATCATCATCACCCCCCCAACATCGTCATCACCCCCCCAACATCATCATCACCCTCCCAACATCATCATCACACCCCCAACATCATCATCACCCCACCAACATCATCATCACCCCCCCAACATCGTCATCACCCCCCCAACATCATTATCACCCCCCCAACATCGTCATCACCCCCCCAACATCGTCATCACCCCCCCAACATCATCATCACCCTCCCAACATCATCATCACACCCCCAACATCATCATCACCCCCCCAACATCATCATCACCCCCCCCCAACATCATCATCACCCCCCCAACATCATCACCCCCCCAACATCGTCATCACCCCCCCAACATCATCATCACCCTCCCAACATCATCATCACACCCCCAACATCATCACCCCCCCAACATCATTATCACCCGCCCAACATCGTCATCACCCCCCCAACATCGTCATCACCCCCCAACATCATCATCACCCCCCCAACATCATCATCACCCCCCCCAACATCATCACCCTCCCAACAACATCATCACCCCCCCAACATCGTCATGACCCCCCCAACATCGTCATGACCCCCCCAACATCGTCATGACCCCCCCAACATCATCATCACCCCCCCAAACATCATCATCACCTCCCCCCCCAACTTCATCATCACAATCCCAACATCATCATCACCCCCCCAACATCGTCACCCCCCCAACATCATCATCACCCCCCCAACATCGTCATCACCCCCCCAACATCATCATCACCCCCCCAACAACATCATCACCCCCCCCAACATCATCATCACCTCCCCCCCCAACTTCATCATCACAATCCCAACATCATCATCACCCCCCCCAACATCGTCATCACCCCCCAACATCATCATCACCCCCCAACATCATCATCACCCTCCCAACATCGTCATCACAATCCCAACATCATCATCACCCCCACAACATCATCATCACCCCCCCAACATCATCATCACCCTCCCAACATCGTCATCACAATCCCAACATCATCATCACCCCCACAACATCATCATCACCCTCCCAACATCGTCATCACAATCCCAACATCGTCATCACCCTCCCAACATCGTCACCCCCCCAACATCATCACCCCCCAACATCATCATCACCCCCCAACATCATCATCACCGCCCAACATCATCATCACCGCCCAACATCATCATCACCCTTCCAACATCATCATCATCACCCCCAACATCATCATCACCCCCAACATCATCATCACCCCCCCAACATCATCATCACCCCCCCAACATCATCATCACCCACCCAACATCATCATCACCCCCAACATCATCATCACCCCCCCAACATCATCATCACCCCCCCAACATCATTATCACACTCCCAACATCATCATCACCCCCCCAACATCATCATCACAATCGCAACATCATCATCACCCCCCCAACATCATCATCACCCCCCCAACATCATCATCGCTCCCCCAACATCATCATCACACTCCCCCAACATCATCACAATCCCAACATCATCGTCACCCCCCAACATCATCACAATCCCAACATCATCATCATCAATCCCAACATCATAATCGCCCCCCCAACATCATCATCACCCCCCCAACATCATCATCACACCCCCAACATCATCACCCCCCCAACATCGTCATCACCCTCCCAACATCATCACCCTCCCAACATCATCATCACCCCCCCCAACATCGTCATCACCCCCCAACATCATCATCAGCCCCCAACATCATCATCAGCCCCCAACATCATCATCACAATCCCAACATCATCATCACAATCCCAACATCATCATCACCCCCCCAACATCCTCATCACCCCCCCAACATCATCATCACCCCCCCAACATCATCATCACCCCCCCCCAACATCATCATCACAATCCCAACATCATCATCACCCCCCAACATCATCGTCACCCCCCCAACATCATCACAATACCAACATCATCATCATCAATCCCAACATCATAAAACCCCCCCCAACATCATCATCACCCCCCAACATCACCATCACAATCCCAACATCACCCCCCCAACATCATCAGCCCCCCAACATCATCGTCACTCCCCCATCATCACCCTCCCAACATCATCATCAGCCCCCAATAACATCATCACCCCCCCAACATCATCACCCTCCCAATATCATCACCCTCCCAACATCAGCATCACCCCCCCCAAACATCATCATCACCCCCCCAACATCATCATCACAATCCCAACATCATCATCAACCCCCCCAACATCATCATCACCATCCCAACAACATCATCACCCCCCCCAACATCGTCATCACCCCCCCAACATCATCATCACCCCCCCCAACATCATCATCACCCCCCCAACATCATCATCACTCCCCCAACATCATCATCACCCTCCCAACATCGTCATCACCCCCCAACATCATCATCACACTCCCAACATCATCATCACCCCCCCAACATCATCATCACCCCCCCAACATCATCATCACCCTCCCAACATCATCATCACCCCCCCAACATCATCATCACCCCCCCAACATCATCATCACCCCCCCAACATCATCATCACCCCCCCAACATCATCATCACCCTCCCATCATCATCATCACAATCCCAACATCATCATCACCCCCCCAACATCATCATCACCCCCCAACATCATCATCACCCCCCCAACATCATCATCACCCCCCCGACATTGTCATCACCCCAACATCATCATCACCCCCCCAACATCATCATCACCCCCTCAACAACATCATCACCCCCCCAACATCGTCATCACCCTCCCAACATCATCACCCTCCCAACATCATCATCACCCTCCCATCATCATCATCACAATCCCAACATCATCATCACCCCCCCAACATCATCATCACCCTCCCATCATCATCATCACAATCCCAACATCATCATCACCCCCCCAACATCATCATCACCCCCCAACATCATCATCACCCCCCAACATCATCATCACCCCCCCAACATCATCATCACCCCCCCAACATCGTCATCACCCCCCCAACATCATCATCACCCCCCCAACATCATCATCACCCCCCCAACATCGTCATCACCCCCCCAACATCATCATCACCCCCCCAACATCATCATCACCCTCCCAACATCATCATCACCCTCCCAACATCATCACCCTCCCAACATCATCATCACCCTCCCAACATCATCATCACCCCCCCAACATCATCATCACCCTCCCAACATCATCATCACCCCCCCAACATCATCATCACCCCCCCAACATCATCATCACCCTCCCATCATCATCATCACAATCCCAACATCATCATCACCCCCCCAACATCATCATCACCCCCCAACATCATCATCACCCCCCCAACATCATCATCACCCCCCCAACATCATCATCACCCTCCCAACATCATCATCACCCCCCCAACATCATCATCACCCCCCAACATCATCATCACCCTCCCAACATCGTCATCACCCCCCCCCACATCATCATCACAATCCCAACATCATCATCATCCCCCCAACATCATCATCGCTCCCCCAACATCATCATCACCCCCCCAACATCGTCATCACCCCCCCAACATCATCATCACCCCCCCAACATCATCATCACCCCCCCAACATCATCATCACCCCCCCCACATCATCATCACTCCCCCCCACATCATCATCACCCCCCCAACATCATCATCACCCTCCCAACATCATCGTCACCCCCCCAACATCATCGTCACCCCCCCAACATCATCGTCACCCCCCCAACATCATCATCACCCCCCCCAACATCATTATCACCCTCCCAACATCATCACCCTCCCAACATCATCATCACCCTCCCAACATCATCATCACCCCCCAACATCATCATCACCCTCCCAACATCATCATCACCCTCCCAACATCATCATCACTCCCCCAACATCATCATCACCCTCCCAACATCATCATCACCCTCCCAACATCATCATCACCCTCCCAACATCATCATCACCCTCCCAACATCGTCATCACCCCCCAACATCATCATCATCCCCCCAACATCATCACCCCCCCAACATCATTATCACCCTCCCAACCTCATCATCACCCCCCCCAACATCATCACCCTCCCAACATCATCATTATCCCCCCAACATCATCACCCCCCCAACATCATTATCACCCTCCCAACCTCATCATCACCCCCCCCAACATCATCACCCTCCCAACATCATCATCACCCTCCCAACATCATCATCACCCCCAACATCATCATCACCCCCCCAACATCATCACCCCCCCAACATCATCATCACCCCCCCCAACATCATCACCCTCCCAACCTCATCATCACCCTCCCAACAACATCACCCCCCCAACATCATCATCACCCTCCCAACATCATCATCACCCTCCCAACATCATCATCACCCTCCCAACATCATCATCACCCCCCCAACATCATCATCACCCTCCCAACAACATCATCACCCCCCCAACATCATCATCACCCTCCCAACAACATCATCACCCCCCCAACATCGTCATGACCCCCCCAACATCATCATGACCCCCCCAACATCATCATCACCCCCCCAACATCATCATCACCCTCCCAACATCATCATCACCCCCCCCCAACATCATCATCACCCCCCCAACATCATCATCACCCCCCCAACATCATCATCACCCTCCCAACCTCATCATCACCCCCCCCAACATCGTCATCACCCCCCCAACATTATCACCCTCCCAACCTCATCATCACCCCCCCAACATCATCATCACCCCCCCAACATCATCATCACCCCCCCAACATCATCATCACCCCCCCAACATCATCACCCTCCCAACATCATCATCACCCCCCCCCAACATCATCATCACCCCCCCCAACATCATCATCACCCCCCCAACATCATCGCTCCCCCAACATCATCACCACCCCCCCAACATCATCACCACTCCCCAACATCATCATCACTCTCCCAACCTCATCATCACCCCCACATCTTTGGGTTGTGGGGGTGAAACCCACGCAGACACGGGGAGAATGTGGAAACGCCACACGGACAGTGACCCAGAGACGGGATCGATCCTGGGACCCCGGCGCCATGAGGCAGTAGTGCTAACCACTGTGCCACCGTGCTGTCCTTGAGGTAGGTAGATTCCTGACTAACAATGGAATCAAAGGTTATTGGGAGGCGGGGTGCAGGCGGAATGTGGATTGGAGACCGCAATCAGATCAGTCCCGACTCCCGAACCGGCGCGGCAGGTTAGAGGGGCCGAATTGCCTCCTCCTGCTCCCAACTCGTTTGTTTGTAAATTAAGTCTGCGTCTGAAGGTCGAATGAAAATTCTTTGCGGGACGCAGCATTTTCCTTTGTCGGGACTATTGAGGAACTGGACGCAGGCACCCTTGAGAAAATGTTTCTGGGGTGTGGAGGTGGTGGGAGAAACACTCTCAATCTTTGTTGGACAACACTGCATACAGATTGAAGCATTACGACAGAAACAAAACGTTCTCTCCTCAATAACGCACGATACCGATACCTCACACACACACTCTCAATCTTTGTCACTTGTTTAATCCATCATTTATTCTCATCACCTGCTGTTTTCTCTCTCGTGGGTGCATTTATGTCCCTCCAATCCCAATCTGTTGAGGTGCAAACCCCTCGCATGAGCAGCATTGAGAGCACACTGGAAGATTGGAGCCATGCTTTGAAAGGTTCATGTTAAAGTCTCTGGGAAACAGGATGAGTATTTACTCACCGACATAGCTTTTGCATGGCATGTGGTTGGGGGGGGGGGGGGGGGGGGCAGCATTTATTGCCCATCCCTAACTACCCTTGAGAAGGTGGTGATTAGTCGCCCTCTTGAACCGCGCTGCGGTCCCTGTTGTGTAGTTGCACCCACTGTGCTGTTAGGGAGGGAGTGCCAGGATTTTGACCCAGCGACAGTGAAGGAACGGCCGATATATTTCCCAGTCAGTGTGATGTGGGGCTTGGAGGGGAACGTCCAGGTGGTGATGGCCTGTCAAAGCCCACACAAAGAGGTATGATAGGACATGTTGCGGTCGTTATCGCGTTCAACGCTGTTCCACTGCCCTCAGTCCCAAAGGAAAAGATCTTCTGGCTTCAGAGTCACCCAAGTTCCATTTCCCCTCCATGTTAAATTTCCTCATTCCTGCGTCTGTTTTCACCTGTGCTGGGCTAAACTTGCAGTTCGTGGGTCTGTTCACCAGCGGTTCTGACTCTCAACATAAGGCAATTCCCATTTGTAGAGCATGGAAAGACGGCTGACATTGCACCATGAGGCATGATGGGACAAGAGACCCACAGATTTGACGGGAACAGACAGAATGACGGCTTCTCACTGTACATTTAGCTGGTAACACTTGGTTTTGCAACAGCGAGAACGAGGCTCCCTCGAGGACAAATAAGGATTGTGGGCTGCTGGATTGTTTCCATGAATCAGCTTGAAACTGCAAACTTAAACCTTCTAATAAAGCAGCAGCTTTTAGGATGGCGATGGCGATAGCCCTGGGATCAAACATTGGCAAGGCCAGACCCCAACTCGGAGCGTACGCCCTCCAGAGCGAGTCTGGCCAAGTTCTCTCTGCTGGGTAGTTTATTTTGGTTCAAGTTGTGAATCTTGAAACAGTTTGAACGAGCACAGAAAGTCTTTAAAAGTGAGTTGAAAAAAGTTGCATTTAAACGGAAATCAAAATTGCAATGGGTATCAATTTGTCTGTGTTGTCAGTGGATGACAGCAGAGGCCCCCAACACATTGGAATAATACTCCCCCTGGGAGTCAGCCTTTTCCCATTCATCCTTGGGGTGAGAGAGTGTGTGGCCGGCAAGTCCAGCATGCCGAATTGGCCTCGGGGAGGGGGTAGGCCAGCAGCCTGGGAACAGTGGCTGCTGGTCCACTCACGGAGTTCAGAGCGAAGCTGGCAGCCAAACATGCTGCTGTGGTCCTGAACTCACACCCAGGCCGAAGGCGGGTGAGGATGTCGGACTCCGCCCACTGGAGGGGGATGAGTGAACCAGAAGCCGATTTGTGACAATTCAGGCACCTGACGGTAATGATTGATGAGATCTATCGATTTGAGTCCGTGTTCCCTGAGCAGCAGTGGCGGGATCTGAACCCCTGTCCACAGAGCCACGATTCCAGGGATGACCAGTGCAGTGACATGACCATTCCTGGCACTAATCGGGATTTTTTTTCAATGCATGTCCAAGGTCAGGGATCAGGGCAGGTTATGTAACTAGGGATGATGCTCATGCGGGACAGAAACATCAATACAGAGTGTTGGAATGACCAGTTTCCATGTGATCATTGCAATGTGCGGAAAGCTCACAGACTTGTCCTGACATCGCATCTTTCACAACCTCAAGATATTCCAAAGCCCTCAGTTTAGTTTTTCACGGTTAAAGCCAGTTTTTGGTCGGGTTGATTGCTGGGCGCAGGCAGTGAGTGGCATTTTCTGATTTGGAAAGGATTGCACCGGTCACCTCCGGGTCTGCCACACTGGGACACCGATCCGCATTTCCTCGCACAGCTCTCGGTCACGGGACCTTCCGTTCCGGCACTGCACATCCTCCTGGAACACCTGGCGGGCAGCGAATTACTTTGGGCCCGGCGGTGGGGCACAGGCAGCCAAGTGGTGCACAGCAGGATCCCACAATGACGACGCGCCGGCCAGTGCGGTTGTGGGCGTTGTTTGAGGTGGTGCAGGTTGGACAAGGCAGCAGGTTAACGCACCGTTCGACAAAGAGGTGCCACAGGACCTCGAACATCGAAGGGGAGCAGCCCGATGAGGCCTCTGCTTTGAACAAAGCAGCGCGTCAGGGAGCGCAGCACTCCCTCAGTACTGTCCCCAGGTTGCACCCTTGATTACGATTTGGGGGGGGGGGGGGGGGGGGGGGTGGGGGTCATTCCACTGACCCAAAGTGACATGAGGAGGAGAGGACATGCTCTTGTGCGTGTGTGTGTGTGTGTGTGTGTGTGTGACAGACGCAATCAGCCGAGTTGGGGGAAGATTAGCACTGGAGATCCCATGTTCCCGGGTTTCAATCCTGCGTTCCGGAAGTCTCTTTTGGTGACACACTCGCCTCCGATTCAGACGATCGTGGGCTCCAGTGGCATTCCAGAGACCTCAGCGCAGGAATCCTGGCCGACACGCCCAGCGCGGTGCTGAGGGGAGTGCTGCACTGTCGCAGGCGCCGTCTTTGGAAAGAAATGTTCGACCGAGGCCGCCCTCCCCCACCCTGTCGAGTAGATACAGAAAGAACCTGATTTTGGCGCAGGGCAGGGGAGTTCTCCACCGTACTCCGGCCAACTTTCAGGAAGCGGTGCAGAGTTGATGGGCTGAATGGCGTCCTCTCCGTTGTGATGTTGTATAATCCTCAGGTTTTTGTGGGGGGGGAAACCCACGTTGGCAGGAAGGGCGAGGTCAAGTGAGGAAGCGGAATACAACAGGCAGCCAAAAACAGAGCAAAGAGAGTCTCTGAGCGTAAATACGTACCACCAGGGGGTCATCGCTGATGTCGTCAGGATTCCTCCGAGGCTGAACTGCAGGGAGAAAACAGAGAGACCCAGTGAGGATCAGGCCCAGGGAGAGGGTCGCCAAAGTCGCCATTGTGACCCACGGGCCCAGAATACTTCTCACTCTCCCATTTCGACACCCCCCACTTGCACCGCCACAGGGCGGGATGCCCTGAAGTGCCGCCGGACCAACGGTGGGCTTCAAAGCGTCACCGCCACCGAAGCCAATCGGTGCAAAGAAAGGTCCCAGAAGCAGCAACAACCCGAGGAAATCCCGCCCACGGTCTTTCCCACCTCTCTCGCTCGCTGTGACTATTTTGGAATCAGTCTGAGGAAGCACAGTTAGCACTCACCGTTCCGGTCACCTCCAGCCTTGGGCCTGGCGTCTCGCTGCCCTTTCCATTCACTCATTTGCAGCCCCAGGGCTCTGAAGACCAGCCTCTTGGCGATCACAGTGTTGGTCTGCGCCCGCTCCTTCACCGGCTGCAGGAACTCTGCGAACAGAGACAAAACACGCGGAGCTGCTTTTCAATATTCCCCGCCGACTGGAAGCCGCCGGGAACTGACCAGAAATCTGGGAAGGCAGGGCGACATGATTGTGAACCGCGACAATCTCCCGCACAAATCCCCAAACACGGCAGAAAGTTCAAGTGCGCGGAGCAGGAGCAACAACGATGGTGTCAGGGATCGGGGAAATCTCAATGCAGAAGCCTGTTGAATCCGCAATGAGTAGGACTCAGAGAAAGCCGCACAAATTTACGAACAAGGTTCATTTCAGTACAATTCCAATACTCCCCCCACTCCCCTGAGGATCTACTTCCCCGACCTGGAACTGCGGCCACTGCAGGAAGCACAGCGGGCAATTTTCACACAGCAAGATCATAAGAAAAAACAGCTGACGGCCAGCAATTAGGAAAGACCGACAATGGTTCAGGAATCAATATTGGCCAGAGGACGAGGTGCAATCTCCCCCCATCCATCCTTCCAACCATAACCGTGACGACTGACAAAGAACAAAGAAAAGTACAGCACAGGAACAGGCCCTTCGGCCCTCCAGGCCTGTGCCGACCATGCTGCCCGGGCAGCACGGTAGCATTGTGGATAGCACAATTGCTTCACAGCTCCAGGGTCCCAGGTTCGATTCCGGCTTGGGTCACTGTCTGTGCGGAGTCTGCCCATCCTCCCCGTGTCTGCGTGGGTTTCCTCCGGGTGCTCCGGTTTCCTCCCACAGTCCAAAGATGTACAGGTTAGGTGGATTGGCCATGATAAATTGCCCTTAGCGTCCAAAATTGCCCTTAGTGTTGGGTGGGGTGGCTGCGTTATGGGGATTGGGTGGAGGTGTGGACCTTGGGTGGGGTGCTCTTTCCAAGAGCTGGTGCAGACCCGATGGGCCGAATGGCCTCCTTCTGCACTGTAAATTCTATGATAATCTGGTAATCTGAACTAAAATCTTCTACATTTCCTGGGTCCGTATCCCTCTATTCCCATCCTATTCATGTACTTGTCAAGATGCCCCTGACAATCCAGCTGAGGGAGGGGTGGGGGCGGGGGTGGGGGGGTGCGGGGGGGGGCGCGGTTATTAATCTCACCAGGAAGACAGTTCCACAGGACACAGACGTACTCTCCGCTCCACCAGGAGAGCGCCATCACAAACAGTCGGAGTATCAATTACCTGAAGTCCTGGCCACCTTGAGCTTCGATTGTTTGGTAGCCTGAGATAAAGGCCGTGTTTTCAGCTGGGAATGAGTGACTGACAGGGCCTGAGAGGCTGGTGGGGGGGGGGAAACACACACAAAGGAGAACTATTAAAATTAAAATAGCTTCATCACAGACAGTTCCTCTCCAGAATAGACCATCCCAATTTACCGATCGTCACGCCGAGATTGCCGAGGGCTTCCCGCGAAGATCCAGACCTTGGTCCTCCTGCATTGAATCGGTCAAGCATTCCGATCAACGGGACTCCCACCCGGGCGGGACCTCGGCTGAGAAACAGGTTCAGGATTTGCGAAGAATTTTACTTTCAGAAATGGATTGAGATTCCCATTAAAAACCACCCCCATTTCCCAAGATTCAACTTATCCAGACCAATCCCGTGGTGGGAAAACCTCACCTATCCCAGGAAGCGATGGATAATCTCGTCAGTGAGAGGTAGCACATCTGTTAAAATTCCCCTACCTGAATCCGGACAGGAAAATATTCCCAAGGCGTGTGTACTGTCCACCCACTTTATCCGGAATCCTGCTTTTCTGGCAAGAAAAAGCAACAGGTTAGTCTCAGGAAACATGTGCACTTCTGGTAGACGCACTCACCCCCCCGGGTGGTCCTGTATCGCAGCGGGAAGGGTCCCTGCTTCTGAGGCAGAGGCTCTGGGTTCAATTCCCACTCCCGGACTTGATGGGAAAGGAAGGTGCATTCATAGCCCTCCCAACACCCGGTATATCCTTCCAACGTCAGTGACTGACACGAAGAGCAGGTGAGTCTCCTGATGTGCAGTCGCGCCCCACTCGCTCTCGCCTGCCAGGCACAAGTCAGGAGTGTGATGGAATACTGTCCACTTGCCTGGATGAGCGCAGCTCCAACAACACTCGAGAAGCTCGACACCATCCAGGACAAAGCAGCCCCGCTTGATTGCTCCCCTTCCCCAAACATTCACTCCCTCCACCACCGCCGCACAGTGACAGCGTGTGTACCATCTACAAGATGCACTGCAGCAACTCACCAAGGTTCCTAGACAGCACCTTCCAAACCCACGACCGTTACCGCCGAGAAGGACAAGAGCAGCAGATACCTGGGAACCCCATCACCTGGAGGTTCCCCGCCGAGCCCCTCACCCCCCCCGACTGGGAAATATATCGGCCGTTCCTTCACTGTCACTGGGGCAACATCCTGGAACTCCCTCCCTAACAGCACTGTGGGTGTACCTACACCACATGCACCACCACCTTCTCAGGGACAGTTGGGGATGGGAAATAAATGCTGGCCAAGCCAGCAATATCCAGTAGAATGAATATTCAAAGTGTCCCTGAATCAGTTTTATAATTCCATCGAACCATAGAATTCCTCCAGTGCGGAACGCGGCCATTCGGCCCATCGAGTCTGCACCGAGCCTCTGAAAGAGCACACCACCCAGCCCACACCCCCGCCCATTATCCCACCCAACCTGCACATCTTTGGACTGCGGGAGGAAACCGGAGCACCCGGAGGAAACCCACGCAGACACGGGGAGAACGTGCAGACTCCGCACAGACAGCGACCCAAGCCGGGAATCGAACCCGGGTCCCTGGCGCTGTGAAGCAACTGTGCTAACCACTGTGCCAAGCCTGACACAAATGACCTTTCTTTCGCAGGTGTGATGGAGGGGGGAGGTTTATTGTCTAAGGCTGTTGAACTCAATGCTGAGTCCAGAAGGGTGTAATTTGCCTCATCGAAAGAGAGAGAGAGCGGGTAAATCGAGTTGAAATCAGCCATGATTGAATGGCGGAGTGGACTCGATGGGCCGAATGGCCTTACTTCCGCTCCTATGTCTTATGGTCTCATGAGGTCTTGTTCTTCCAGTTTACGTTGGGCATCGCAGGACCAGGCTGGACATGTGGGCATATGAGAGAGAGAGAGAGAGAGAGAGAGGGAGGGAGAGAGGGAGAGGGCGGGAGAGGGAGGGAGGGAGGGAGGCAGGGAGTGAGGGAGAGGGAGGGAGAGAAGGAGAGAGGGAGAGAGAGGGGGAGGCAGGGAGGGAGAGAGGGAGAGATGTTTATTTCACCATGGAAGATTGAGGAGGCCAAGTTTTAATCTCAGAACAACTCTTCTGATCTGCTAAGACCTGAAGGCCTGGCTAAGCCCCTTGCTTGCCGTCATTATGCCCGAGAAACAGCCTGCCCAACAAAGATGCAAACGGGAGCTCGGAGCTGGTGCTCCAGACAGAGGAGAGTCAAGAGGAAATCGAAACACTTACTGAAAACTGCTAAATGCCTGCTGTATATCTTCAGTACTCAGCTGGGGTGAGAAGTCGTAGATTTCAATGATGTGTCCAAACTCCAGGCAAGTGATGTGGTCCTCCTCAGACTGATAGGTGGAATAATCGCACTGAGGATGTTCAACACCGATAGTCAACTGCCCCAGGCAAGCCGCAAGCTGCAATCCGATCAGAAGACAGCATTAGAAATAGCGATATACCCTTTCCCCAAACTGAAAACCACATTTAAATAGCACTCCGAGCCGACCATGCTGCCCGACTCAACTACAATCCTCTACACTTCCGGGGTCCGTATCCCTCTATTCCCATCCTATTCATGTATTTGTCAAGATGCCCCTTAAACGTCACTATCGTCCCTGCTTCCACCACCTCCTCCGGCAGCGAGTTCCAGGCACCCACTACCCTCTGCGTAAAAAACTTGCCTCGTACATCTACTCTAAACCTTGCCCCTCGCACCTTAAACCTATGCCCCTAATAATTGACCCCTCTACCCTGAACTTTATTTATCCAGTCAGAAACACAAATCAATTAACTCTGCTTAAAATAAAAATGTGAGGAGCAGATTGAAGACAAAGTCACACCTTTGTAGATTCGTTGCCCGGTGTGCTTGACACTCGGTAGATTTTGATACACTGAGCAGAAACTGGGTTACCTCTTTGAGTAAATCTGTTGAGTCGGCGGCAGGATTCGGGGGATCTGGACTTTGTGCTGCACTGTCTTCGCTCTCCACTCCCACCGCACCGTGCTCAGCTCCAGCGTTTGCCACGTTGCCAGCTCTGCTACTCTCGTCCCGCTGCTCTCTCGGTGCCGGCTGACTCTCCTGGTGACTGACCACCTCTTCAGCGTCGCCGCTGCTCGGCAGAGGCCGCTCGTCACCCGGGGCAGCCTGGTCTTCACGTTGAACCGCTCTTGGGCCAGCGGCTCCCGTTGTCTTCGAGGTAGGCCTTGGCGAGCGAAGCCCGTGGCGCACAACCCGCTCTCCACTCACACCCTCAGCAGCCTCCACCAACGGCGACACACTTTCACACCGGCTGCCCTCGCTGCCCAACCTGGACCCATCCCTAGCTGCTCTGGCCTCAGCGGACGGGAATGTCGTCTCCTCCTTCGACCTCGGACCCTGCTGTGCCTCTGCTTCCTGGGGAATTCCATCCAAAACATGGTCAGCTGCTGGGTCTTCTGTTGGTCTGTCCTTTTGTAAATCACCTTCATTCTCGGTTGGCTGGAGGTGGGAGGTACTGGATTGCTCCCCTTCCTCAGTCCGCCCCACATTTCCGCCGCTGAGTGGACGCTGTGGGGCGGCCTCTTGCGAAATCTGACCGCTTTCCTCCTCGTCTGCCGGGACGGGCAGCTTGCTGCCATCGGTCCTCTCTTTTCCTGGATGTCTTCTCCCTTCCCGGTTCCTGGTCTCCCTTTTGAAATTAAACTTGCCGTCTCTCCTGTTCTGGCCACCGTTCCGACAGTCGGCTCTTCCAGTGTAACGGGCTTTATCGGGCCTGTTCCTGGACTTGGCGTGGCCAGGAGGCAGCTTCTCCTGCCTGGGTGCCCCCTCGCCATCGGCCTCCGTCTGATTGTCGATGCTGCTCCTTTCTGTCCAGTGACTTGGAGCGTGGCTGCGGCTGCGATTCTCTTCCAGAGGGGCGTGCAATCTGCCAAGGACACAGAGAGTAAAAACAGCCAGTTACAATCTATCCAGGCCTTCGGCGACCAATTCCACCCCAACTCCACGGGAATGATTTGTCCGTTTCCGACTCTGACCCCAGAACCTCCTTCGTGTCAGATTCCCCTCCCACACCTGGGAATGCCAACTCCCCAGGGGACTAGGGGGCCGAGCTTCCTCCCAAATAAACCCCCCCCCCCCACAGGACATAAACCCGGGTCTGGGAGCGGGTCGAGGAAGAGGACCCTGAGGGGGAGTGGAGTAGAGAGTTATTGTATTGTGGGGGAGTGGAATCGACCTTGTTGTGTCACTGTCTATGTGACTGCGAGCACTGGGTCACAATGGCTGGCTAAGCGAAGGAGGCTGGAGCTGAATCTGTCAGAGGGCAGGTTAATGGAGGGCCCAGCACCTCAATAACGGTATCGCAGAACAAAGTATCCCAGTGTTTGACAGGAGCTTTCTGTAACCAAGGAGAACGCAGAGACACACAACGCCAGCCCAGGTCGGCTGGCTAAAAGCTTGGTCAAAGAGTTCGGCCTGAAGGAGCCGGGGGGGGGGGGGGGGGGGGGAGCGAGGCGGCGAGAGGGAGGCGGCGCGAGGTTGAGGGAGGGAATTCCAGAACTTGAAAGCATGGCCCCCAATGGCGGAGCCAATGAGAATTGGCAATGACAGGCCATCAGCGTTGGAGGAGGACAGATATCTCAGAGCTGACTGAGGAACATCTCAGGCACATCTTTCCTCCAATTCCCCCCCGCCCCCAACCCTCCCCAACCCCGCCTCTCTCCCACCATCTAGTCTCCATCTGACCCACACAACTCCAAATGGGGACCTTTGGAGATGGCAGCATTCCTTGGGTGTGATGTTGCCGATCAGGGTCTGCACTGTTCCGTGGCGCAGTTGCGCGAGCGGGCGGGGGGGGGGGCAAGCCCCGGCCCCCTCAGCCCCACAGACTCACCTCTTGTCAGCCAGGCACACCGCAGTACGCCGGGCAGCTGCCTCTCCCACCGAGAAGCTGTCCAATAGATCAAAATCCTCCACAACCCGGTGGATTAGATACCGCAGTCGGCTGCGCAGCGGGGGGAAGAGCAGGACCCTGCGGGCAGACGGAGGAAGAACAGAGTGACCAACACACCACGAGCCGGACTCAAGACAGTCCCTTCAACATCAGCACGTCACAGGGAAATGGGACCAAGCTTCTCAGCGAGACACAGGAGGCAGATAGCTGACCAAAGGCGAGGACAGACCCTGGAGGACAGAGAGAGTTGCTTCAAGTAGCAGTGAGTGAGTGAGAGCGGTTCAGCGAGGGAATATCACAGTCCACCGTCTGGACACCTGAAGCAGAATGGAGACAACAGCAACTTAATTCAGAAAAAAAAAACGACAAAAAGACAGAAAGGAAAAGAGGGTGTTGCAGAAGTGCTGTTGTAATGTGTGAACCCCAGCAACCAATTTACACAGCAAGCTTCCAGAAGCAGCAATATCGGAATGGGCAGACAAGTCACGTGCTGAACATACATTTATCAAAGTGCAATTATTAATGCGCGATCCAGGCGCAAAGGAGCCTTCAATATTCTCTTGGACAAACCTGAAATTGCAACAAATGTTTATTAATTTGGACCGGTCGTGGCACCCAACGCGGATTCTCAAACGGGCGTGCGGGAATGCTGGAACAAAATATAAATGCCTGTTGACTTGTCAAAACGTCGCCTTCACAGTACTGGAGCGCGAGAATACACCTCGCGCATGGGAGTCATCTCAAATTGTTTGAAGGCGAGGGGCAACAGGAATCTGAATTGAAAGTATGAACTGCGGGTCACGTGTTCCCTCGCATCGCTCTGTGGGCGGGAGAAAGCAGGCCCCGAGTTAACCCCTTTGTGCGCCAGACCCTCACATGCTACACATCTCGGGGCGAGTGTGGTGCTGGTCAGAGCCGTGTGTGGAAGCCTGGGAGACAGCCTCCCAGCTTGGACCTGCACTGTGCACACGGGCTCAGTTTCTCGGAGTGAATCGATACTTACTCTTGAATACGGAAGGCAGCGAACACCTTAATAAAAATGCCAGTAATTCCAAACGAAATCTGACAAAATGCCGAAGAAGCGGTAATGCAATCGGCAGAAGAGACAATGAACGGCCAAGGTGGAACTGGGAGTTGGTGGGAAACAGTGCCATTTGCATCGAGAGGCTTTCAAACAGGACGACGCGAGGAAGCAAAGGGGATTGAAGTGCTGGGAAAGGCAAAGTGAAGGTGGGGTCCATGTCGCACAGACATTGACGCCCGTGAGGAAAAGAAGTGATCAACCGTTTCAACTCCGACCAAAACAACCTGGCGATTTGTTTTTCCATTGCCACTGAACCCCCCTCCCGTCTCACAGAAACTGAGGTAGAGATCCTATCCCCTCCCCTCCGTACCAAACCTGAGCCTTTCACAATGAAGGGCAAGTGTTCTGAATTGGCTGTCATGTCGTCCTGCCCACCATGGCAACTCCCAAGGCACGCGGGCACGGCACAGGAGGTTCATCCGTCAACCCTTGCCGAGGCCGGCAAACTCGGGACAGGCCCGGAATTGAAGCGAGGACAGCGCGGGGAAGGCACACCTTGGGAAAAACTCACAGAGCTGCCGCAAAGTAGCCAGTCCACTTTATTGATATCAGTAAGTAAAGATCTATTCAGGGGCGACATGCGCCGCAGTGGTTAGCACTGGGACTGCGGCGCTGAGGTCCCGGGTTCGAATCCCGGCCGTGGGTCACTGTCCGTGTGGAGTTTGCACATTCTCCCCGTGTCTGCGTGGGTTTCGCCCCCACAACCCAAAGATGTGCCGGGTGGGTGGATTGGCCACGCCAAATTGCCCCTCAATTGGAAAACAAAATTAATTGGGGACTCGAAATTTATTTTTTTTTAAAAGGAAGTAAAGGACCTGTTTAAAATGCCCAGCAAGGGACTCCCGGTGACGGCGGGCGGGAGGCAGCCACACACTGGAGGGCTCCCGCTCGGGAATAGAAATTTCGGGGTTTGAACGCCTGGTCCCGGGGGCAACGGAGGCTGAAAAAGCTGTTAGAAGGCACAGGGAGGAGAAATGTCCAAGCTCGGGAAAAAAACGGTGGTGAAAAAAGGGTTAATGAAAGTCAGCCGATGAGTGGAAAAGTCAGCGCAGGAACTGTAAGGAAAGCGGAGGCTGGAACACCAGGGGAGGCCGCATTGCTCACAGCAGAAGAAATGACCACGGTGATGGCCGTGGAACTTGAAAAACAGTTCACAAAGCACATGGAAGCGATGAAGAAGGAGACGGGGGCGGTATTGAAAGTGCTGGTGGAGGAGGCGATTGTCCCGGTGAGGGCGGCGGTATCAAGCGCAGCGGCGGAGGTGCGGGAGCAAGGTGAGACACTGAGGGAAATGGAAAATGCATTATCGCAGCACAGTGATCAACTCACCTCGATGGGGAAGGAGCTGCGGAGGGTGATAGAGACCAATAAGGGTCTGCGAGCTAAAATGGAAAACCTGGAAAACAGATCCAGGCGACAGAATCTGAGGATCGTGGGTCTACCCGAAGGGGTGGAAGGCCCGAGGCCGACGGAGTATTTTGCCACGATGTTTGCAAAGCTATTGGGGGAGGGGGACGATCCCTCCCGATATGAACTGGATCGGCTCATCGGTCGTGGAGACCTATACCAAAGGCAAGTGAGCCGCCAAGAGTAGTAACTGTGTTTCCGTAGGTATAGCGTGAAGGAGAAAGTCCTGTGCTGGGCAAAGCAGAAGCGGGTGGCGCAGTGGGCTGGAGCTGGTATACGCATATACCAGGACTTTACAGTGGAGCTGGCGAGGAGGCGAGCTGCCTTCAGCCGGGTGAAGATGGCACTGTACATCAGCAAGGTGCAGTGCAGCATAGTATATCCAGCTAAATTGAGGGTGACTTACAAATCCAAGGACGTGTATTTTGTTAGAAATAATTTATATTAAGGTTTTGATAAAATATCAATAACAAAATGAAAAAGGAACCCAACAGGGTTAAGTACAAAACACAGTCCAGAAAAGCAACCCTCCATATCCCCCTGTACATAAATAATAAATTAACATTAACACCCCGACTTAACACAACAGGTGTATACACCCCCTCAGACCCTCCAGTGTAAATAACATAAACCAAAATAAAGTAAACCACCCCCCCCAAGAGCTGCTGCTGCCATTGACCAATGTCTATCGCTCTGCCAGAAAGTCTAAGAACGGTTGCCCCCGCCTAAAGAACCCTTGTACCGACCCTCTCAAGGCGTAATAAACCCTGCTATATCGTTGATCCAGGATTCCACGCTTGGGGGCCTCGCATCTTTCCACTGAAGGAGAATCCTTCGCCGGGCTACCAGGGACGCAAAGGCCAGAATTCCGGCCTCTTTCGCCTCCTGCACTCCCGGCTCCTCTGCCACCCCAAATATTGCGAGCTCCCAGCCCGGTTTGACCCTGGATCCTACCACCCTCGACACCGTCCTCGCCACGCCCTTCCAAAATTCCTCCAGCGCTGGGCATGCCCAGAACATATGGGTGTGATTTGCTGGGCTCCCTGAGCACCTAACACACCTGTCCTCACCCCGAAAGAACCGGCTCATCCTTGTCCCGGTCATGTGTGCCCTGTGCAGCACCTTAAACTGTATGAGGCTGAGCCTCGCGCACGATGAGGAAGAGTTCACCCTCCCTAGGGCATCTGCCCACATCCCTTCCTCAATCTCCTCTTCCAACTCCTCCTCCCACTTACCCTTTACCTCCACCACCGAGGCCTCCTCCTCCTCCTGCATCACCTGGTAAGTTTCCGAGATCTCCCCCCCCCCCCCCACCCCGAGAGCACCCTGTCCTGTACTGTGTGTGGCAGTAGCCGCAGGAATTCCACCACCTGCCTCCTGGCAAACACCCTTACCTGTAAGTACCTGAAGGTGTTCCCCGGGGGGGAGCCCGTACTTCTCCAGCTCACCCAAGCTCGCAAACTTCCCGTCCACAAACAGGTCCCCCAGCTTTCGTATCCCTGCCCTGAGCCACCCCGAAAACCCTCCACCTGTTCTTCCTGGGGCGAACCGGTGGTTCCCCCGTAATGGGGTCCATGCCGAGGCCCCAACTTCCCCCCTATGCCGCCTCCAGTGCACCCAAACTTTGAGGGCCGCCACCACCACCGGGCTCGAGGTATACCTCCATGGAGGGAGCGGCAGCGGCGCCGTTGCCAGCGCCCCCAGACTCATACCCACACAGGACGCCGTCTCCAACCTCTGCCATGCAGCCCCCTCCCCCTCCATCACCCACTTGCGCACCATCGTCGCATTGGCGGCCCAGTAGTACCCACAGAGGTTGGGCAGCGCCAGCCCCCCCTATCTCTACTCCGCCCCAGGAACACCCTTCTCACCCGCGGAGTCCCTCACGCCCACACAAACCCCATTATATTCCTGTTAACCCGCCTAAAAAAAGCCTTCGGGATAAACACGGGGAGGCACTGGAACAGGAACAAAAACCTTGGGAGCACCGTCATTTTGACTGACTGCACCCTACCCGCCAGGGACAGCGGCAACGCGTCCCACCTCTTGAACTCCTCCTCCATTTGCTCCACCAGCCTTGTAAAATTAAGCCTATGCACGGCCCCCCCAGCTCCTGGCCACCTGGACCCCCAAATATCTGAAGCTCCTCTCCGCCCTTTTTAGTGGGAGCTCGCCAATCCCCCTCTCCTGATCCCCTAGCTGAACTACGAACAGCTCGCTCTTCCCCATGTTGAGCTTGTACCCCAAGAAATCCCCGAATTCCCTAAGGATCCTCATTACCTCCGACATTCCTCCCACCGGGTCCGACACATACAGCAGCAGGTCGTCCGCATAAAGCGACACCCTATGCTCCTCCCCACCCCGCACCAACCCCCTCCAGTTCCTCGACTCTCTCAGTGCCATAGCCAGGGGTTCAATCGCCAGTGCGAAGAGCAGGGGGGACAGGGGACACCCCTGTCTCGTCCCTCGGTGCAACCGAAAGTACTCGGACCTCCTCCTGTTTGTGGCCACACTTGCCAACGGGATCTCATACAACAGCCTGACCCACCTGACAAACCCCTCCCCAAACCCGACCCTCTTCAGCACCTCCCACAGGTACCCCCACTCTACCCTATCGAAGGCTTTCTCAGCGTCCATCGCCACCACTATCTCCGCCTCCCCCTCCCTCGCTGGCATCATGATAACGTCCAGAAGCCTCCGCACATTCGCGTTCAACTGTCTCCCCTTCACAAACCCCGTCTGGTCTTCATGGATGATCTGCGGCACACAATCCTCAATCTTCGTGGCTAAGACCTTCGCCAGCACCTTGGCATCTACATTTAGCAAGGAAATCGGTCTGTAAGACCCACATTGCAGGGGATCCTTGTCCCGCTTCAGGATCAAGGAGATCAGTGCCCGGGACATCGTCGGGGGTAAAGCCCCCCCCCCTCCCTTGCCTCATTGAAGGTCCTAACTAACAGCAGGCCCAACAGGTCCATATATTTTTTATAGAACTCGACCGGGAAACCGTCTGGCCCCGGTGCCTTCCCCGCCTGCATGCTTCCTATCCCTTTGATCAGTTCCTCCAGCCCAATCGGGGCCCCCAGTCCCGCCACCAGTCCCTCTTCCACTTTTGGAAACCTCAATTGGTCCAGGAAGCGGCCCATCCCTCCCTCCTCCAGTGGGGGCTCGGACCGGTACAATTCCTCATAAAAGTCCCCGAAGACCCCATCGATGCCAACCCCACTCCGCACCACGCTCCCTCCCCTGTCCTTAACTCCCCCGATCTCCCTAGCTGCGTCCCGCTTCCGAAGCTGATGCGCCAGCATCTGGCTTGCCTTTTCCCCATACTCGTAGACCGCCCCCTGGGCCTTCCTCCACTGCACCTCCGCCTTCCTGGTGGTCACCAGGTCGAATTCGGCCTGGAGGCTGCGCCTCATCCTCAACAATCCTTCCTCAGGTTCTTCCGCAACCTCCTGTCTACCCTCACCATCTCCCCCACCGGCCTCTCCCTCTCCCCCCGCTCCCACCGCTCCTTGTGGGCCCTGATGGAGATCAGCTCTCCCCTCACCACCGCCTTCAGTGCCTCCCATACCATCCCCACTCGGACCTCCCCATTGTCGTTGGTCTCCAAGTACCTCTCTATACTTCCTCGGACCCGCTCGCTCACCTCCTCGTCCGCCAACAGCCCCACCTCCAAGCGCCACAGCGGGCGCTGGTACCTCTCCTCCCCCATCTCCAAGTCCACCCAATGCGGGGCGTGATCAGAAATGGCTATTGCCGAATACTCGGTATCCTCTACTCTCGCTATCAGCGCCCTACTCAAAATGAAAAAGTCGATTCGAGAATAAGCCTTATGGACATGTGAGAAGAATGAAAATTCCCTAGCCCCCGGCCTTGCAAATCTCCAAGGGTCCACCCCTCCCATCTGGTCCATAAACCCCCTCAGTACTCTAGCCGCCGCTGGCTTCCTACCCGTCCTAGACCTGGAGCGATCCAGTGCCGGATCCAGCACGGTGTTAAAGTCTCCCCCCATTATCAGGCCCCCCACTTCCAAGTCTGGGATCCGACCCAACATACGCCGCATAAAACCCGCATCGTCCCAGTTCGGGGCATACACATTGACCAGTACCACCCTCTCTCCCTGCAACTTACCACTTACCATTATGTACCTACCGCCATTATCTGCTCGACGTCTCGAATAACACCTTCTTTCCCACCAAGATCGCCACCCCTCGATTTTTGGCATCTAGCCCCGAGTGAAACACCTGACCTACCCACCCTCTCCTCAGTCTTACCTGGTCTGCCACCTTCAGGTGTGTCTCCTGGAGCATAACCACATCCGCCTTCAGCCCCTTCAGGTGCGCGAACACGCGAGCCCGCTTAACCGGCCCATTCAGTCCCCTTACATTCCAGGTTATCAGCCGGATCAGGGGGCTACCCGCCCCCCTCCCCGCCGACTAGCCATAACCCCTCCTCGGCCAGCCATGCGCCTGCACCCCACACCCGGCCCGTTCCCCACAGCGGCATACCCCCGTCTCGATCCACCCCACTCTCTCCAGCTCCTCCTTGACCAGCAGCAACTCGATTCCCCCACCCCACCCCCCTCCCGGCTAGGACCCATCCTCGCTGCTTTACTCCCCCCATTACACTTCCGCAGGTTAGCTGATCCTGCTGACCCCGGCCAGTCCCGCCTCTCCTTCGACTCCTCCCATTGTGGGACACACCCTCCTCTCCCGTTCCCCATCCATAGGCTCTCCCCCTCCCCCCTCCAGTCTTCAGCGCGGAAACAACCCTCGCTTCCCCGCCCCGGCCCCGCCCCCTCCAGCGCGGGAAAAAGCCCGAGCTTTCCACCTCCCCGGCCCCGCCACCTCTGACGCAGCTCCTTTTACAGGCCCAGTCCCCTCACCCCTGACTCGGGCCTCCCCCTCCCCCGCGGGGCCCCATCTCCCCGCCGGCTATCCACCCCTGTTCCATTTACTTACCCCCCTCCAAGAGCCCCCCCCGACCAACCCAACCAAAACAGTGCCCAACCCGCCCCAACCACCCTCACCGGACCAGAGAGAGAAAAAAACAAGAGCAAAGGACCCCCCCCCCAAAAAGCAACATATCCACCGCAGTCCCCAATCGCCCATCCCGACCCTCAGTCTGTGTCCAGCTTCTCGGCCTGAACAAAGGCCCACGCCTCCTCCGGAGACTCAAAATAATGGTGCCGGTCCTTGTAGGTAACCCACAGTCGCGCCGGCTGCAACATGCCAAACTTCACCCCCTTCCTGTGCAGCACCGCCTTCGCTCGATTGTACCCGGCCCTCCTCTTCGCCACCTCCGCACTCCAGTCCGGATATATCCGAACCTCCGCGTTCTCCCACCTGCTGCTCCTCTCCTTCTTGGCCCACCTGAGCACACACTCCCGATCGACGAACCGATGGAACCGCACCAGCACCGCCCGCGGAGGCTCGTTAGCCTTGGGCCTCCTCGCCAACACTCTATGGGCCCCTTCCAGCTCCAGGGGCCCCTGGAAGGACCCCGCTCCCATCAGCGAGTTTAACATGGTGACCACATAGGCCCCCACATCCGGCCCCTCCAGCCCCTCTGGGAGGCCCAGAATCCGCAGATTCTTCCGCCTCGACCGATTCTCCACCTCCTCGAACCGCTCCTGCCATTTCTTGTGGAGCGCCTCCACCTTTACCGCCAGGACTAAGATCTCGTCCTCATTGTCAGAGATCTTTTGTCGAGCCTCTCGGATCGCCACCCCCTGGGCCGTCTGCGTCTCCAGCAGCTTATCAATAGAAGCCTACATCGGCTCTAGCAGGTCCGTTTTAATCTCTCTGAAGCAGCGCTGGATACCCTCCTGTTGCTCCTCCGCCCACTGCCTCCACGCTGCCTGGTCTCCGCCCGCCGCCATTTTGCTCTTCTTCCCTCGCACCTTCTTCGGGTCCACCACCACCTTTGTTGTCGCCCCGCTCCTGGTAAAAGCCATACACTGTCGGGGAACTATTGTACTCTCCTTCCCACACCGGGAAACGTCAAAAAAGTGCCGTTGGGGGCCCTGAAAAGAGCCCAAAAGTCCGTTTTTTGCGGGAGCCGCCGAATGTGCGACTTAGCTCCGCATAGCCGCAACCGGAAGTCCTCAGGACTTCTATTTTGGGACGGCGGAAGCAGCGGAGGAGTTTGTGAAGGCAGAAGGACTGTGGCAGAATTGAGAAATGGCCGTATACCGATGTAGCCTCATGTAACTTTATTTTTTCACTGCATGTTGGTGTATGTATTAAACGAGTTGGCGCTGTATTTATTTGGACAAGGGAAGAGATGGGACTTTCATTTGCAATGATGGTTCTTTGGGGCTTGGGTGTGTATGTGGGGATTGTGTGCTGAAGGGGATTTCTTGGATTCCTGGGACTGGGCAAGGGGAAAGGAGAACCGGGCGGGGGCCTCCACGCTGGCTGGTTTAAGCCGGCCAGTGAACGAGAGTGAGGTGGGGGGAGGGGCTGCGGCCATCGGAGCCTGGCAGAACAGGTATCGGTGAGTCTAGCCGGGGTGAAAAGTTGGGGGAAGTAAGCGAGGTTGGGGGGAGGAGTTTACAAGAGGAAGTGGAGGGGAGGAGTCTGGGAGGGGGGTGGGGGGGGGGGTGTCTACAATTCCATTGGGTGCCATTCACGGTACTCTTTCAGGGATTGGATGGCATTGAATATTAGGGAGGGGTTGGGGGGCGGACTCTATATGTCAATGGTGACCAGGGGCGATTCCTGGTTCCTTTTTTCCACCTTGGGAGGTTTAGTTTTATGTGATGCTTCTATTGTCAGGTGGGCTGTTGTTTGGGGGGGGGAATGGGATCGTTGTTGTTGGTAGGGGGATTAACATTGTATTCGTTACTGTTTACTGTTTGTTGGTGGGGGGTAAATTCTGAAGAAAATGTGAAAATGGAGAATAAAAATATATATATTTTTTTTCAAAATGCCCAGCAAGGACTTCCGGTGGTGGGCGGGCGCTTAACGGCCGTACTTGGTGGCTTCCATCGGGGGAACTTTTATCTGCCCATACGTTTAGGGTGGCGCGGTGGCACAGTGGTTAGCACTGCTGCCTCACAGCTGCAGAGACCCGGGTGCGATCCTGGCCTCGGGTGACTGTCTGGGTGGAATGGCCTCTTCCTGCACTGTACATTCTGTGATTCTATGAACCCAGCAATCGAGGCACACTCCATTAACCGCTCATTCACATCAACTCATCCAATCCAAAATATATCACCTTGACAGCAGAGGCTGAGGGGAGAGTTAATTGGGGGGCCTGGATGGAGTGGGACGAGAGAAGTTAACAACCGGTCAGGGTCTGGAACCCAGTGCCTGAAAGAGAGCTGGAGGCAGAAAACCTCATCACATTTCACACGCGGGACTCATCCTCGACAGGGGCACACAGCAAGAGCTGGAAGCTGGGCCGAGATTGGATCAATCTTCCTCGTCTGAGCCAGCCGAGGGGCAAAACGGGAACCCTCTCTCAGCGCTGCCTGGACACCTCGTATCATAGAACACCATCGAATCCCGCCAGTGCACGAGGAGGCCAGTCGGCCCATCGAGTCTGCACCGGCCCCCTGAAGGAGCAGCCGACCTAGGCCTATGCCCCCACCCTATTCCTGTAACCCCACCTAAACATTTGGACACTAAGGCTAAATTGATCATGGCCAATCCACCTAACCTACACATCTTCGGACTCTGGAAGGAAACCGGAGCACCCGGAGGAAACCCACGCACACACGGGGAGAACATGCAACAGCCAGTCACCCGAGGTCGGAATCGAACCCGGGACCCTGCAGCAGTGCTAACCACTGTGCCACCAATTTAATCTTGCTTCATTGAAACAAACATTGGTGATTGTTGAGATGCTGGAGATTTCAAAGTAAAGCTTCACTGTGCTGGAGGAAACGTGTGTCATCAACGTGATAGATTGGGAGGGTAGCACAGTCGTATCCTTCACACAGCTTGAAGCAAACAATCTTTTAAAAGGGTCAGACCTTTAAAAGTGTCACTTCAGATAAAAATAATTTGCCACCATTCTTGCCAAACATCAATTAATTATTCTTGATACCTTAAATAGAATAGGAACCCTGTGTATTGATAAATTATCCGCACATATATATCCGTGAACGGAGACTGTGTTGGGAGAAATATTGACCGGGACAGTGGGGGGAGACGCCCCCTCCCTGCTCATCTTCAACAGTGCGGGAGGATCTCCATCAGACGCAGCCCGAGTTCAGCGTCTCGCCCGAATGACACGCAGCTCTCTTGCGCACACGAGAGTGTCAGTCTCAAATTCTTTGCACTCAAGCCCTGGATTGGGACTTGAACCCAGAACCTTGCGATGAGAGCATGACTGACTGGGCCGACACGACAGACAGACAGGCAGACAGACAGGCAGGCAGGCAGACAGGCAGGCAGGCAGGCAGGCAGGCAGGCAGGCAGGCAGGCAGGCAGGCAGGCAGGCAGGCAGGCAGGCAGGCAGGCAGGCAGGCAGGCAGAGAGGCAGAGAGGCAGAGAGGCAGGCAGGCAGGCAGGCAGGCAGGCAGGCAGGCAGGCAGACAGGCAGGCAGGCAGGCAGGCAGGCAGGCAGACAGGCAGACAGGCAGGCAGACGATCACACTCATCCCACTTACTTATTTGGATTGTCAACAGTTTTCGAAAGAAAACATTCCAGCTCCTGGGTAATTTTATCCACAAATTCATCTTCCTCCTTGGACAAATAAACACCATCAAGGCGGAATAGAGCCAGGATGAGGCCGGGTCAAAGACAGCAACCTGCCAAGAAAAGACAGAATGGCTTTCCTCAACACCAGAATGTAAAGTAGCAATAAAGACAGACAACTAAACTAAAATGGCAACTGGAACTCACCCATCACAGCTTCCTCAGCACAATCCCCTATCTGGACCCTGTGTACAACTCTGCGGATCTGACCCCATATTGCTGTACAGTATAATAACAATGACAATCTTTAATTGTCACAAGTATGAAGTTACTGTGAAAAGCCACATTCCGGCACCTGTTCGGGGAGGCCGGTGCGGGAATTGAACCCACGCTGCTGGCCTTGTTCTGCATTATAAACCAGCTATCCAGCCCACTGAGCTAAACCGGCCCTGTATCGCAGAGACAGACTAAGCCATCAGGTGCTTCTACAGTCACCCAAGGCTGGAATTGAACCCGGGTCCCTGGCGCTCTGAGTGCAAACCACCTGAGTGCCGCCGATTTGAGAACAGAATCTAGGTTTGGCACTCCGGTGCAGTGCTGAGCGAGTACTGCACGGTCAGAGGTGGCGTCTTTCAGGCGAGGCCTGAACTCATGGCCCCCATGCTCTCTTTGGTCAATGTCGAAGATCCTTGGGCACTACTTCAAAGAACATGGGCAATCTCTCCACTGTACAGACCAATGTTTATCCATCGAACCGCAGCCAATAAAAACGGATCACCTGCTCATTGTCACATTGCTGTTTCGGGGAGCTTGCGGTGTTGAAAATGGCCGTTACAGCAGCCACTATCTTGCAAAAATAATTCCCTGTCTGTAATAAATTCTTGACATCCCAAGAGAATAAAAGGTGCTCTAAATGGGGCAAGCGCTGGCACAGTGGTTAGCACTGCTGCCTCACACGCCAGGGAGCCGGGTTCAATTCCTCTGGTGTCTGTGCGGAGTCTGCATGTCCTCCCCGTGTGTGCGTGGGTTTCCTCCGCGTGCTCCGGTTTGCTCCCACAGTCCAAAGATGTCAAGGACAGGTGGATTGGCCATGCTAAAATTGCTCCTTCGTGTCCAACGGTTAGGTGGGGTTATGGGGATAGGGTGGGAAATTAGGCCCAAGTAGTGTGCTCTTTCAGGGGGCCGAATGCTCCCATTCTGAACTGCAACGATTCACATCCTGAAAATATATTAGTCACCAGCTTGCATTTGGGACTTCTCGTGTGGGACTGCCCCACCTGATGTTTCCGCCTCCTCCACATCCAGCCAAACAAACCTTTCAACTTCTTAAGTTGCACCGGTCCATCTCAGCCCATTCCACTTTTCCAAACTGGTGGAACCTCTCAGTTGCGGTCTTGTCTGTCTAATTCATTTATTTGCTCCTCCACCAAGGTCTCCATATCTTCTCATCCCAGTAACAAGGAGAGCAGGATGGTGTGGAGTTCTCCGGGTGTGGGTCCCACCGAGGGTCAAGCCAACTTTCCCATCACTCCTGGGCTTCCCCATGCTCCTCCCGCTGAGCTGAACCCCCCAGTGCATTTTGACTGTGTGGGTGTGTGCTGACCTGCAGAGGAGTTGCATTCTCCTCTCAGTGGGGGGGGGGGGGGGCTTGCCCTGGGCTGATTCAGTCGCTGACAGGGCTGCAGGGTCGGCAAAGCAGACAGAGCAGCAAAACCCCAGGCACAGGCTGGAAGCCTGACACAGCACATTGAGAACAATGGGGGAGTGAGGGTCCACAAACTCCCCACTCCCTCCCAGTGAGAGAGAGCCAGAATCACACACAAAGCAGCACAGTGTGCCCAGCTTGGGGGCAGACTCTGCCACACAGACTGTGCTGTTGGTTTGTAACCTGGACAGGACACAGCTGTCAGGAGCCGGGAGTTGTGAAGTCAGCCATGGGAATCACACACACACCGCGCTGCCTCACACTGACCTATCTCCTTCACACTTTCGGTTTTGCCTGTGAAAAGGAGGCAGTACTGCATTACTGCAGTAATTTTACCATTGACGACTTACGGGCGAAGTTGTGCAGCGGCTGGGCCCTGGGGCAGGTCTTGGCTGGGCTGAAGGGGGGTCAGTTTTAAAAGCTCCGCATCTGCAGCTTTGCAACACTCCAGCGAATGGATACACTGAGCCCGGCGGCGCATGCGCGCCGAGCAGGGGGCAGGACCAGCTGAAATCGACAGCCAGGAGGGACACTGCCATCTACAGGAGGAGACCCATGTCCCAGGACAGGCACTGCCCACCAGGGCAGGCACTGCCCATCAGGGCAGGCACTGCCCATCAGGACAGGCACTGCCAAGTGCTCAACAGGACAAACGCTGCGCACTACCCAGCAGGGCTGGCACTGCCCACCAGGACAAACACTGCCCAACAGGGCTGGCACTGCCCACCAGGACAAGCACTACCCACCAGGCTGGCACTGTCCACCAGGACAAGCACTACCCACCAGGCTGGCACTGTCCACCAGGACAAGCACTGCCCACTGTCCAACAGGACAGGCACTGCCCACCAGGACAAGCACTGCCCAACAGGACAGGCACTACCCAGCAGGGCTGGCACTGCCCACTGCCCAGCAGGACAAGCACTGCCCAACAGGACAGGCACTACCCAGCAGGGCTGGCACTGTCCACCAGGACAAGCACTGCCCACCAGGGCTGGCACTGTCCACCAGGACAAGCACTGCCCACCAGGGCTGGCACTGCCCACCAGGGCTGGCACTGCCCACTGCCCACCAGGACAAGCACTGCCCAACAGGACAGGCACTGCCCACCAGGGCTGGCACTGCCCACTGCCCAGCAGGACAAGCACTGCCCAACAGGACAGGCACTACCCAGCAGGGCTGGCACTGTCCACCAGGACAAGCACTGCCCACTGCCCAACAGGACAGGCACTGCCCACCAGGGCCGGCACTGCCCACTGCCCAACAGGGCTGGCACTGCCCACCAGGCTGGCACTGCCCACTGCCCAACAGGACAGGCACTGCCCACCAGGGCTGCCACTGCCCACTGCCCAACAGGACAGACACTGCCCACCAGGGCTGGCACTGCCCACTGCCCACCAGGACAAGCACTGCCCAACAGTACAGGCACTGCCCCCCAGGGCTGGCACTGCCCACTGCCCAACAGGGCTGGCACTGCCCACCAGGGCTGGCACTGCCCACTACCCACCAGGGCTGGCACTGCCCACTGCCCAACAGGACAGACACTGCCCACCATGGCTGGCACTGCCCACTGCCCACCAGGACAAGCACTGCCCAACAGGACAGGCACTACCCAGCAGGGCTGGCACTGTCCACCAGGACAAGCACTGCCCACCAGGGCTGGCACTGCCCACTGCCCAACAGGACAGGCACTGCCCACCAGGCTGGCACTGCCCACTGCCCAACAGGACAGGCACTGCCCACCAGGGCTGCCACTGCCCACTGCCCAACAGGACAGACACTGCCCACCAGGGCTGGCACTGCCCACTGCCCACCAGGACAAGCACTGCCCAACAGGACAGGCACTGCCCACCAGGGCTGCCACTGCCCACTGCCCAACAGGACAGACACTGCCCACCAGGGCTGGCACTGCCCACTGCCCACCAGGACAAGCACTGCCCAACAGGACAGGCACTACCCAGCAGGGCTGGCACTGTCCACCAGGACAACCACTGCCCAACAGGACAGGCACTGCCCCCCAGGGCTGGCACTGCCCACTGCCCAACAGGGCTGGCACTGCCCACCAGGGCTGGCACTGCCCACTACCCACCAGGGCTGGCACTGCCCACTGCCCAACAGGACAGACACTGCCCACCAGGGCTGGCACTGCCCACTGCCCACCAGGACAAGCACTGCCCAACAGGACAGGCACTACCCAGCAGGGCTGGCACTGTCCACCAGGACAAGCACTGCCCACCAGGGCTGGCACTGCCCACTGCCCAACAGGACAGGCACTGCCCACCAGGGCTGGCACTGCCCACTGCCCAACAGAACAGGCACTGCCCACCAGGGCTGGCACTGCCCAACAGGGCAGGCACTGCCCACCAGGGCTGGCATTGCCCACTGCCCACCAGGACAAGCACTGCCCACCAGCTCTGCCACTGCCCACCAGGACAAGCACTGCCCAACAGGACAGGCACTACCCAGCAGGGCTGGCACTGTCCACCAGGACAGGCACTGCCCAACAGGGCTGGCACTGCCCACCAGGGCTGGCACTGCCCACTGCCCAACAAGACAGGCACTGCCCACCAGGGCTGGCACTGCCCACTGCCCAACAGGACAGGCACTGCCTACCAGGGCTGGCACTGCCCACTGCCCACCAGGACAAGCACTGCCCACTGCCCAACAGGACAGGCACTGCCCACCAGAACAAGCACTGCCCACTGCCCAATAGGACTGCCACTGTGCACTCACTGCCCAACTGGCAGGATCCCAGCTCTCAACTCATCCAGTGCTCTCCTTCTCTCCAACCTCTTTCAACCCCTACAACCCACCCGATCACTCCAACCTCCTCTAGCCCCAGTGACCCTCTTTATCACTGGAACGTCTCGTCCCTACAACCCTCCCTATCACTGTAACCTCCTCCAGCCCCTACACCCTCCCAATCTCTGTAGCCTCCTCCAGCCCAACACACTCCCTAACAGTGTAGCCTCCTCCAGCCCCCTACAACCCTCCCTATCCCTGTAACCTCCTCCAGCTCAAACACCACTCCCTATCTCTGTAACCTCCTCCAGCCCCTACACCCTCCCTATCCCTGTAACCTCCTCCAGCTCAAACACCACTCCCTATCTCTGTAACCTCCTCCAGCCCCTACACCCTCCCTATCTCTGTAACCTCCTCCAGCCCCCTACACCCTCCCTATCTTGCAACCACCTCCAGTCCCTAATCCCCTCCCTATCTCTGTAACCTCCTCTGGCCCCTACAACCTGCCCTGTCTCTGTAACCTCCTCCACCCCTACAACCCTCCCTATCTCTGTAACCTCCTGCAGCCCCTACACCCTCCCTATCTCTGTAACCTCCTCCAGCTCAAACACCTCTCCCTATGTCTGTAACCTCCTCCAGCTCCTACAACCTTCCCTATCTCTGTAACCTCCTCTGGCCCCTACAACCCTATCTCTGCAACCTCCTCTGGCCCCTACAACCCTATCTCTGTAACTTCCTCCAGCCCCCTGTCTCTGTAACTTCCTCCAGCCCCTAATCCCCTCCCTATCTCTGTTACCTCCTCCAGCCCCGACAATCCTTCCTATCTCTGTAACCTCCTCTGGCCCCTACAACCCTCCCTATCTTTTTAACCACCTCCAGCCCCTACAACCCTCCCTAACTCTGTAACCTCCTCTAGCCCCCACAACCCTATCTCTGGAAGCACCTCCAGTCCCTAAACCCCTCCGTCTCTGTAACCTGCTCCAGCCCATGCAACCCTCCCTATCGCTATAATCTTCTCCAGCCCCGACAATCCTATCTCTGTAACCTCCTCCAGCCCCTACAACCCTTCCAATCTCTGTAAATTCCTCCAGCCCCCTACAACCCTCCCTGTCTCTGTAACTTCCTCCAGCCCCTAAAACCTGCCCTGTCTCTGTAACCTCCTCCACCCCTACACCCCTGGCTATCTCTGAAACCACCTCCAGTCCCTACAACCCTCCCTATCTCTGTAACCTCCTCCAGCCCCTACAACCCTATCTCTGTAACCTGCTCCAGTCCCTACAACCCTCCCTATCTCTGTAACCTCCTCCAGCCCCTACAACCCTCCCGATCTCTGTAACCTCCTCCAGCCCCCACAACACTATCTCTGTAACCTGCTCCAGCCCCTAGAACCCTCCCTATCTCTGCAACCTCCTCCAGCCCCTACAAACCTCCCTATCTCTGTAACCTCCTCCAGCCCCTACAATCCTCACTATCTCTGTAATCTCCTCTGGCCCCTACAACCCTCCGTATCTCTGTAACCTCCTCCGGCCCCTACAACCGGATCTCTGTAATCTCCTTCAGCCCCTACAACCCTATCTTTGTAACCTCCTCCAGTCCCTACAACCACCCTGTCTCTGTAACCTCCTCCAGCCCCCACAACACTATATCTGTAGCCTGCTCCAGCCCCTAGAACCCTCCCTATCTCTGTAACCTCCTCCAGCCCCTACAAACCTCCCTATCTCTGTAACATCCTCCAGCCCCTACAATCCTCCCTATCTCTGTAACCTCCTCCGGCCCCTACAACCCTCCCTATCTCTGTAACCTCCTCCGGCCCCTACAACTGGATCTCTGTAAACTCCTCCAGCCCCTACAACCCTATCTCTGTAACCTCCTCCAGTCCCTACAACCTCCCTGACTCTGTAACCTCCTCACCCCACAATCTCCCCTATCTCTGTAACCTCCTGCAGATCCTAAGCCCCTCCCTTTCTTTGCCTTCTTTGTTCCAATGAAAATATCCCCAATCTATCCAATCTCTGCTCACGGTACAATTTTCCAGCACTGGCAACATTCTAGTGAATCTCCTCTGCACTCTCTCCAGAGCAATAACATCCTTCCTGTAATGTGGTGACCAGAACTGCGCACAATACTCCAGTTGTGGCCTCACCAGTGTTTTATACAATTCCAACATTATATCCTTACTTTTATATTCTATACCTCTACCAATGAAAGATAGCACCCCATCTCCTTTCTTAACAGTAGCACAGTGGTTAGCACGGTTGCTTCACAGCTCCAGCAACCCAGGTTCCATTCCCGGCTTGGGTCACTGTCTGTGCGGAGTCTGCACGTTCTCCCCGTGTCTGCGTGGGTTTCCTCCGGGTGCTCCGATTTCCTCCCAAAAGTCTCGAAAGATGTGCTGTCAGGTAATTTAGACATTCTCAATTCTCCCTCTGTGTACCCGAACAGGCGCTGGAATGTGGCGACTAGGGGCTTTTCACAGTAACTTAATTGCAGTGTTAATGTAAGCCTGCTTGTGACAATAAAGATTATTAACAACCTTGTCTACTTGAACTGCTGTCTTTAGGGACCTGTGTACTTGTACGCCAAGATCACTTCATCTATCGCTCTTGGTATATTCCCATTTATTGTGCACTCCGCTCACTCTTTGACCTCCCTAAATACAGGACCTCACACTTAGAACATAGAACATAGAACATAGAACAATACAGCGCAGTACAGGCCCTTCGGCCCACGATGTTGCACCGAAACAAAAGCCATCTAACCTACACTATGCCATTATCATCCATATGTTTATCCAATAAACTTTTAAATGCCCTCAATGTTGGCGAGTTCACTACTGTAGCAGGTAGGGCATTCCACGGCCTCACTACTCTTTGCGTAAAGAACCTACCTCTGACCTCTGTCCTATATCTATTACCCCTCAGTTTAAAGTTATGTCCCCTCGTGCCAGCCATATCCATCCGCGGGAGAAGGCTCACACTGTCCACCCTATCCAACCCCCTGATCATTTTGTATGCCTCTATTAAGTCTCCTCTTAACCTTCTTCTCTCCAACGAAAACAACCTCAAGTCCATCAGCCTTTCCTCATAAGATTTTCCCTCCATACCAGGCAACATCCTGGTAAATCTCCTCTGCACCCGCTCCAAAGCCTCCATGTCCTTCCTATAATGCGGTGACCAGAACTGTACGCAATACTCCAAATGCGGCCGTACCAGAGTTCTGTACAGCTGCAACATGACCTCCCGACTCCGGAACTCAATCCCTCTACCAATAAAGGCCAACACTCCATAGGCCTTCTTCACAACCCTATCAACCTGGGTGGCAACTTTCAGCGATCTATGTACATGGACACCTAGATCCCTCTGCTCATCCACACTTTCAAGAACTTTACCATTAGCCAAATATTCCGCATTCCTGTTATTCCTTCCAAAGTGAATCACCTCACACTTCTCTACATTAAACTCCATTTGCCACCTCTCAGCCCAGCTCTGCAGCTTATCTATATCCCTCTGTAACCTGCTACATCCTTCCACACTATCGACAACACCACCGACTTTAGTATCGTCTGCAAATTTACTCACCCACCCTTCTGCGCCTTCCTCTAGGTCATTGATAAAAATGACAAACAGCAACGGCCCCAGAACAGATCCTTGTGGTACTCCACTTGTGACTATACTCCATTCTGAACATTTCCCATCAACCACCACCCTCTGTCTTCTTTCAGCTAGCCAATTTCTGATCCACATCTCTAAATCACCCTCAATCCCCAGCCTCCGTATCTTTTGCAATAGCCTACCGTGGGGAACCTTATCAAACGCTTTGCTGAAATCCATATACACCACATCAACTGCTCTACCCTCGTCTACCTGTTCAGTCACCTTCTCAAAGAACTCAATAAGGTTTGTGAGGCATGACCTACCCTTCACAAAGCCATGCTGACTATCCCTGATCATATTATTCCTATCTAGATGATTATAAATCTAGTCTCTTATAATCCCCTCCAAGACTTTACCCACTACAGACGTGAGGCTCACCGGTCTATAGTTGCCGGGGTTGTCTCTGCTCCCCTTTTTGAACAAAGGGGCCACATTTGCTGTCCTCCAGTCCTCTGGCGCTATTCCTGTAGCCAATGATGACATAAAAATCAAAGCCAAAGGTCCAGCAATCTCTTCCCTGGCCTCCCAGAGAATCCTAGGATAAATCCCATCAGGTCCCGGGGACTTATCAGCCTGTCCAGAATTGCCAACACCTCTTCCCTACGTACCTCAATGCCATCTATTCTATTAGCCTGGGGCTCAGCATTCTCCTCCACAACATTATCTTTTTCCTGAGTGAATACTGACGAAAAATATTCATTTAGTATCTCGCCTATCTCTTCAGACTCCACACACAATTTCCCATCCCTGTCCTTGACTGGTCCTACTCTTTCCCTAGTCATTCGCTTATTCCTGACATACCTATAGAAAGCTTTTGGGTTTTCCTTGATCCTTCCTGCCAAATACTTCTCATGTCCCCTCCTTGCTCGTCTTAGCTCTCTCTTTAGATCCTTCCTCGCTACCTTGTAACTATCCATCACCCCAACCGAAACTTCACACCTCATCTTCACATAGGCTCCTTCTTCCTCTTAACAAGAGATTCCACTTCCTTGGTAAACCACGGTTCCCTCGCTCGACGCCTTCCTCCCTGTCTGACCGGTACATACTTATCAAGAACACGCAGTAGCTGATCCTTGAACAAGCCCCACTTATCCAGTGTGCCCAACACTTGCAGCCTACTTCTCCACCTTATCCCCCCCAAGTCACGTCTAATGGTATCATAATTGCCCTACCCCAGCTATAACTCTTGCCCTGCGGTGTATACTTATCCCTTTCCATCATTAACGTAAACGTCACCGAATTGTGGTCACTGTCCCCAAAGTGCTCTCCTACCTCCAAATCCAACTGGGCTGGTTCATTACCCAAAACCAAATCCAACGTGGCCTCGCCTCTTGTTGGCCTGTCAACATATTGTTTCAGGAAACCCTCCTGCACACACTGTACAAAAAACGACCCATCTCTTGTACTCGAACTATATCTTTTCCAGTCAATATTTGGAAAGTTAAAGTCTCCCATAATAACTACCCTGTTACTTTCACTCATATCCAGAATCATCTTCGCCATCCTTTCCTCTACATCCCTAGAACTATTAGGAGGCCTATAAAAAACTCCCAACAGGGTGACCTCTCCTTTCCTGTTTCTAACTTCAGCCCATACTACCTCGGAAGAAGAGTCCCCATCTAGCATCCTCTCCGCCACCGTAATACTGCTCTTGACTAGCAGCGCCACACCTCCCCCTCTTTTGCCTCCTTCTCTGAGCTTACTAAAACACCTAAACCCCGGAACCTGCAACATCCATTCCTGTCCCTGCTCTATCCATGTCTCCGAAATGGCCACAACATCGAAGTCCCAGGTACCAACCCATGCTGCCAGTTCCCCAACCTTGTTTCGTATACTCCTGGCATTGAAGTAGACACACTTCAAACCACCTACCTGAACACTGGCCCCCTCCTGCGACGTCAAATCTGTGCTCCTGACCTCTATACTCTCATTCTCACTTACCCTAAAACTACAATCCAGGTTCCCATGCCCCTGCTGCATTAGTTTAAACCCCCCCAAAGAGCACTAACAAATCTCCCCCCCAGGATATTTGTGCCCCTCAGGTTCAGATGTAGACCATCCTGTCTGTAGAGGTCCCACCTTCCCCAGAAAGAGTCCCAGTTATCCAGAAATCTGAATCCCTCCCGCCTGCACCATCCCTGTAGCCACGTGTTTAAATGCTCTCTCTCCCTATTCCTCATCTCACTATCACGCGGCACGGGCAACAACCCAGAGATAACAACTCTGTTTGTTCTAGTTCTGAGCTTCCATCCTAGCTCCCTGAAAGCCTGCCTGACATCCTTGTCCCCTTTCCTACCTATGTCGTTAGTGCCAATGTGGACCACGACTTGGGGCTGCTCCCCCTCCCCCCTAAGGACCCGGAAAACACGATCCGAGACATCACGTACCCTTGCACCTGGGAGGCAACATACCAAACGTGAGTCTCTCACGCTCCCACAAAATCTCCTATCTGTGCCCCTGACTATAGAGTCCCCAATTACTAATGCTCTGCTCCTCTCCCCCCTTCCCTTCTGAGCAACAGGGACAGACTCCGTGCCAGAGGCCCGTACCCCATGGCTTACCCCTGGTAAGTCCCCCCCCCCACAAGTATCCAAAGCGGTATACTTGTTTCTCAGGGGAACGACCGCAGGGGATCCCTGCACTGACTGCTTTTTCCCACTTCTCTGTGTTAAATTCAATCTGCTACTTTTATCGCCCACTCCACCAACCCATCTATATCATTCTGAAGATTATAGCGATCCTCACACTGTCCACTATCGGCCAATCTTTGAGTCGTCTGCAAATTTTCCAATCGTGCCCCCCCCATTCATTAATGTAGAACACAAACAGTAAGGGTCCCAACACAGAGACCTGTGGAACACCACTTGTAACAACTCTCCATTTGCAAGGGCAGCCATCAACCATTATCCTTTGTTTTCTGTTACTAAGCCAACTTTTTAATCGTTGGTCTGTATCCCATGGCCTTCCACCTTCTTGACCAATCTGCCATTTGACCTTGTCAAATGCCTTGCTAAAACCCATGTACACCACATCCACTGCACTACCTTCATCAACCCTTCTTGTCACTTCCTCAAAGAATTCAATCAAATTTGTGAAGCAAGACCTTCCTTTAACAAATCCATGCTGACGAGTCCATCCATTGACTGTGAGAGCCATGCACTCCCTCTGCGTCCAAAGTGTAAATATTTATTTTATTTTTACCATTTGAAGGGTGGCATGGACAAGTTGGGTCGAATGGCCTGTTTTCATGCTGTAAACCTCCAGGACTCTAAGTTGATGACAGTTCTATGAATATAAAAATGATTTAGCGTTTTCTATAACTCATTATGAAATATTTGGTGTGCATGAGATGTATTTAATCTTATTCATGGGATCATAGTTCGTGAACAAGCCCGATTTCAATCTTGCGGCCCACGGAGATGTATCGATCAGTGAGTGCACTCGGTCTAAAAGCCATGCAACTGGAATAATTGGAACTGGATACAATTGCCTACGGTGACGGCAGTACCTCTCTGGAGCAGTAATGGCAGAGCAAGGGAGGTTTTCAAGGTTGAAAGGATCAGTTGGCTAACACACGCACACGCACGGGAATGGTTAATTGTCCCAGTACACTTGTGAAAAAAAAGCTCCTTGACTTGAAGCAGAAGTTCGGTTTCTCCTTATTTCAGTCCTTTTTATTTTCGAAATTTAGAGTACCCAATTATTATTTTTTTTCCAAATTCACGAGCAATTTAGTGCGGCTAATCCACCTGCCCTGCACATCTTTGGGTTGTGGGGGCGAAACCCACGCAGACACGGGGAGAATGTGCAAACTCCACAAGGACAAGTGACCCAGGGACGGAATTCAAACCCGTAATCACAGTGCGAACCACTTCAGCGCCGTAGTCCCAGTGCTAACCACTGTGCCCCGTGGCGCCCCCTCCTCATCTCAGTCCTACATGGTGTACCCCGTATCCTCAGACTGTGACCCCTGGTTCTGGACACCCCCCACCATCGGGAACATCCTTCCTGCATCTACCCGTCCAGTCCTGTGAGAATTTTATCGGTTTCTACGAGATCCCCCCTCATTCTTCTGAACCCCAGCGAGTACAATCCTGACCGACTCAATCTCCCCTCGTACGTCAGTCCTGCCATCCCAGGAATCAGTCTGGTAAACCTTCGCCGCACTCCCTCCATAGCAAGAACATCCCTCCTCAGGTAAGGAGACCAAAACTGCCCACAATACTCCAGGTGTGGCCTCACCAAGGCCCTGTATAATTGCAGCAAGTCATCCCAGCTCCTGTACTCAAAATCTCTCGCGATGAAGGCCAACATACCATTAGCCTTCTTTACCGCCTGCTGTACCTGCGTGTTTACCTTCAGCGAATGGTCTACGAGGACACCCAGGTCTCGGTGCACATTCCCCTCTCTCAATCTGTAGCTATTTTGATAACAATCTGCCCTCCTGATTTTGCTACCAAAATGGATAGCTTCGCATTTATCCACATTATACTGCACCTGCCATGCATGTACCCACTCACTCAGCCTGTCCAAATCCCGCTGAAGCATCTCTGTATCGTCCTCACAGCTGACCCTCCCACCCAACTCGGTGTCATCTGCAAATCTGAAGATATTACATTTCGTCCCCTCATCCGAATCATTAATATATATTGTGAATAGTTGGGGTCCCAGCTCCGAACCCTGCGGTATCCCACTCGTCACGGCTTCTTTTAGGGCTGGTGCAGACTCAACGGGCCGAATAGCCTCCTTATGTACTGTAGGGATTCTTTGGCTGCCATTTGGAAAAAGATCCTAACTCTGCTTTCTGTCTGCCAATTAGTTTTCTATCCCTCTCATTAACCTATCCCCAATCCCATGGCCTTGAATTTTACATGCTAATCTCGTCAAAAGCCTACTGAAAGTCAAAATAAACCACATTCAACTTTAGCACCTTCTCTCTTGCATAGCTCGATCGAACCTGCCAGAACCACCCTCTCAGGAGGTTCCTTCCAGAATCCAACCTACCTCTGGGTGGAAATAAAATCCCTCGCATCACTTCTCATCTTGTTACCCATGGTTTCGAATTGGTGTCCTCTCGTTCTCGATACCCTCTTGATGGGCAACACTTCCTCACTATTACCCTGGCCATACTCCTCAGGATCTTGAACACCTCCATCTAATCTCCTCTCAGCCTTCTTCTCTCCCAGGGGTTCAGTCCCAACCGCTCCAAACTCACCTCACAGCTGCAACGCTTTATCCCCAAGATCATTCTGGTCAATCTCCTCTGTCCTCTCGCCAATGCTTTCACATCCTTCATCGAGTATGCCACCCAGAACTGGACAGAGTCTGCAGGTGAGGCTGAAATAGTGTCTGACACAAGTCCAACATGACCTCCTTGCTCTTTCCTCAATACGGTCTACGATACTACAATATATACACCGTCCACATCCTGACAATCAGTAATTTGCAGCTGCAGTAACTCACAGAATTCTGTTTGGAGGAGGGGTGTAGAAGGCATATATGAAGGATGTTGTAGATAATAGAATAATGCCAAACGATTTGCTGGTTTCACGTGCAACCCTCACTCCATCACACACACAGCAAAATGAAAATCACACGAAAGCACATTTGTTAGACTTTATTTAACTCCCATCTTTCTTTTTAAAAATAGCTCACGTTTTCAATCAGCCAAAACGCACGCATGTCATGAAATAGTGCGACAGAAAAATATATATATTTCTTTCGAGTTACTGAGAACACTGACGGGCTCCCTGGGAACAGCTCAGCGCTCGGTTCGTTGAAATGGGAAAATGGAAACATTTCAGGAAGACCGGTGCAGATAACTGGGAAAGACAGACAAGGAGAAAGCGGGCGGTTTGCACGTTGCATCCCGTCAAACACGAGCTCTGTTTGAATCGTTCAGTCCCTCTGCCGGGTTAATCTGGGCAGGCAAAGTCTGCTCTTGTTGGGGACCAGTTTGGCTGTGCCCCTTTCATTTAGTTGTGGGCACACCCGTGTTTGCGTGGCGGACCCTGACCCTGTGCCACACTTTCCAGCCCCAAATACAATCAAATACCCAATTCATTTTCTCCAATTAAGGGGCAATTTAGCGTGGCCAATCCACCTACCCTGCACATCTTTTGGGTTGTGGGGGCGAAACCCACGCAGACACGGGGAGATTGTGCAAACTCCACACGGACAGTGACCCAGAGCCGAGATCGAACCTGGGACCTCGGCGCGTTGAGGCAGCAGTGCTAACCCACTGCGCCACCGTGCTGCCCATTTTTGTAAACATTTGTGAGAAGTGAAGATCATTGTTGTTGCAAACTACTTTCTCCCTCTTGAAGCCTGTTGATCATGAAGTGGACCCAAGCCAGGATTCCATTCAGACTCCCTCACCTCAACACCACAAGTCCAGGTCTCGATTTCGGACATCAAAGTGCAATTAGATTCTGTACCAGACATTCGACGTGTGCTTTCCACTTGTGGGACAGAGCTCATGGCATGACAACACTGCAGAAATCCTCACTGTCGGTCTGTCACATGCGTGACCAGGTGGCACATGAAGCTCATCATCAGGAAAATTGAGTAAGCCCGACCACCTCCACAGTTCAATCATTCCTACGTGACAGTGTGTGGAGGTTCCTTCCTTCCTGGGTCAGGCGAAGGTTCATTCTTTTTATTGGTGACTATTTCACAGGCTTGGACTCGATGATGTTGACCAGACATAAAAGGAGGGAGCCTAGTCTTGGTGGAGCGGAATTGGAGGTGGCCACACCATTGGTGTGTTGCTGAGAATGGAAGCTCTGGTCAGGGAACTAGTCCAGGAGCTGAGTGATCTAACCCCTCCCCCACTCCAGGGGTAATGGGATTTGTCCACATGGCAGAAAGAATGATTAAACACCAGGGCGAGGAATGGGAGATTTATTTTCCCTTCCAATGACTTTCTATTGCGATAACATTCCCTTTGTTCACTGTTGAATGATAGCACATCTCTGGTCCCCCTCCCTCCCTCCCGTGTCACCACTTCCGCCCCCAGAGTTACAAGTGCCCAGTTCCAAATCCAACTCCAAGGGTCGAACACAAGAGTCACGGCCATGCCCCAGTGCAGTGCTGAGGGAATGCTGAGCCACCGGGTGGGATGTTACGTTCGCTCCCACCTGGCTGCTGTGGCGGAGGATCTCAGGGCAGTGTTTCAGAAGAGGAGCAGGGGCATCGTCCCTACGTCCGTCGTGGACAGGATTTAGCCATGGAACGGACAGGAAACATGGAAAAGCAACCAGACGATGGGGGTAGTCAGCACGTTGTTGATGCGTGGGACCCTGACGGAGACGCACGGCCAGGTGGGAGGAGGACAGAAGGGGAGAGGCGGAGGAGAGGAAAGAAAAGACAGCTGGAGAAGGACACGTTCACCTCTCCCTCTTTCGCACCGAGGTTACACCAACAAGCCTCCTCAGAACACTCAGATTTCACAGGGCGACATTTTGTTCTTGGTCAACAATTCCGTTCCTTGCGCTTTGGGTCTCAATGAAACATTTGACATTCCCTTCCCCAAGGCATGGCTCACCTCAGCTGAGCACCGTGACATTGCTCAGATTGGACGGAATGCCAGAGACTGAATCCCCCCCCACCCCCTGAACATGCGAGTCTGATCCAGGACAGCAATTTTAAAAACCAGACCAATAGCAAAATGGAGCGGTCAGAGGCAAAATATAGAATCCAATGCAAAGGCCATTCGGCCCATCTTGGGATGGTTCAGGAACAGGATTGCCGGTCCTGATTGGATGTAGTCCCAAAGGTCTCATCTCAACGTCATGACCCCTCCCCCGGGCCCTGCCAAGTTGGCCAACCTCCCTACCCTCCTCCCCCGGGCCCTGCCAAGTTGGCCAACCTCCCTACCCTCCTCCCCCGGGCCCTGCCAAGTTCGCCAACCTGCCTACCCTCCTCCCCCAGGCCCTGCCAAGTTCGCCAACCTCCCTACCCTCCTCCCCCGGGCCCTGCCAAGTTGGCCAACCTGCCTACCCTCCTCCCCCGGGCCCTGCCAAGTTGGCCAACCTCCCTACCCTCCTCCCCCGGGCCCTGCCAAGTTGGCCAACCTGCCTACCCTCCTCCCCCGGGCCCTGCCAAGTTGGCCAACCTCCCTACCCTCCTCCCCGGGCCCTGCCAAGTTGGCCAACCTGCCTACCCTCATGGCTTCACACCTTTCCACCCTGACTGGAAAGCGAGCAGAGTCACTCAGCTGCTTAATTCTGGGATCTCAGATATCTTTCCCCCCCTCTCAACTCCTCAAATTTGTAAATAATAGCATGTCCTCGGAGGGACCAGAACTTCTGTACGGCTGAAGAAAAGCATTTTGTTGAAGGATTTGGTCTGGCATTGACCAGGACAATCGCAAGGATACTAAAGTCAGGGGAAACGACTGGAAATTGTGTTAGAGAGAGACAGGCAGAGACAGCGAGAGAGCCAGCCAGAGAGAGAGAGAGCCAGCCAGAGAGAGAGAGAGCCAGCCAGAGAGAGAGAGAGCCAGCCAGAGAGAGAGAGAGCCAGCCAGAGAGAGAGAGAGCCAGCCAGAGAGAGAGAGAGCCAGCCAGAGAGAGAGAGAGCCAGCCAGAGAGAGAGAGAGCCAGCCAGAGAGAGAGAGAGCCAGCCAGAGAGAGAGAGAGCCAGCCAGAGAGAGAGAGAGCCAGCCAGAGAGAGAGAGAGCCAGCCAGAGAGAGAGAGAGCCAGCCAGAGAGAGAGAGAGCCAGCCAGAGAGAGAGAGAGCCAGCCAGAGAGAGAGAGAGCCAGCCAGAGAGAGAGAGAGCCAGCCAGAGAGAGAGAGAGCCAGCCAGAGAGAGAGAGAGCCAGCCAGAGAGAGAGAGAGCCAGCCAGAGAGAGAGAGAGCCAGCCAGAGAGAGAGAGAGCCAGCCAGAGAGAGAGAGCCAGCCAGAGAGAGAGAGCCAGCCAGAGAGAGAGAGCCAGCCAGAGAGAGAGAGCCAGCCAGAGAGAGAGAGAGCCAGCCAGAGAGAGAGAGAGCCAGCCAGAGAGAGAGAGCCAGCCAGAGAGAGAGAGCCAGCCAGAGAGAGCCAGACAGAGAGAGCGCGACAGAGAGAGCGCGACAGAGAGAGCGCGACAGAGAGAGCGCGACAGAGAGAGCGCGCGACAGAGAGAGAGAGAGTGAGAGACAGAGAGAGAGAGACAGAGACAGAGACAGAGACAGAGGAGCTCTTTGCAGACAGAAAGAACATTGCGCCTGTTTCAGCTAAGTGTCAGCCCTTCGCTGGTTCATTCCTCAGGGCAATGGCTTGACCAATCGGAGTCAAATTGCTTGGGTTAAATTTTCAAACAAAGTTAACAGTTAGTCATCATTGCCTGGTGCATTCCCCATGACAACACCTCGGCCAATCGGCATGATCTTCTCATGCAATATATAGTTCCCGTACCAGCCTCTCCGAACAGGTGCTGGAATGTGGCGACTAGGGGCTTTTCACAGCAACTTCATTTGAAGCCTACTTGTGACAATAAGCGATTTTCATTTCATTTCATTTTCATAGTTGTCGTCTCCCCTGACAATGGTGTCATGTGATTTTCCTGATGAATCCAAGTTGAAAAGATTTGGCAAAATGCCTCTTTTCAGCAATAATTGCAAGTGGCCAAAGAAAAATGGTTGTGGGGGTGAGGGTGGCAAAAATGTTCTTGAACCCTCCAATGACATTTCATCTCCCAGATTTAGTTCAGAATACTGACCTCGAGATTCACCTTCAGGCTCTTGAAGAACTCGGGGCAATCCAGGAGAGTTGGCGACCCCATTCAGGAACCCTCCCAGCCCTCTGTCCCCCACCCAGGTGACAGTCTGGAAGGTGCACGAGTGTCCCACTCGTCAGCAGGCAGGGAAATGCATAGTCTCTGAGTCACTGCACAGACATCAGTAGCCAAAGGGCAAAACAGTCCTGTGCCAGTCCTTCCACTGGATCTCACATCTGTGCCCAGGACTCTGTCAGTTCTTGGACACGTGTCTCGATGATCATACGCATCACCGAATACCTGGAAAACAGAAACATCATTGTCTCAGGCGCCGTTGAGATTGACAGGACACCACTCCCTCAGTACTGTCGCGGGAGTGACGACCTGGTTATAGTGTTCAGGATGGAACGTACTCACACACCCATCATCAGTCTCAAGCAATAGTGCCACCCTCTCCGTTACAACTGACAGCGAAAGCGTTAAGGTAAACCTTTCTAGTGTATGGAATCAGGCAGGAAAGTGAAGTTGGGGAGGGGTAAAGATCTGCGATATTCGTATTGAGTAGAGAGCAGGCTCGAAGGGCCCAATAGTCTGCTCTTTCCCCAATTTCATATGGTCGAAACCCCCGTACTGGGAAGCAGAACGACCCAATCAAATAGGGGTTCGTCTCTCATTGATAATCAATACTTCGACCTCAGATTTTACCCAAGATATCTGACTTCTGCGTGTACCTCCTGCCAGCGATTTCACTCAAGTCCCCTGGATTTGAGGTCATCATTGGAATGTCCTATGTCAACATGTCACACTTGTTTTTTTTCCCCCACCCCTTTCTAAATTAACCCCAAAGTGTTTGGTGCTTGCTCCCACCGAAATGTGCGCACCGATGCAGCTTCTGGTGTTCTGAAATCGGCCCCCTCCCCCATCTCCTCTGAAAAACGCCAGGTTGCCCCACAGCGCTGAGATCTGGGCAGGAACTCACTTGCGTGTTAACTTCTTCACCTCCCGATCTTCCTCTTCTTTCAGCTTTACAATGAAACTCTGCAGCACTGGCATTTCAAACTTGATGTATTGAGCAACCTGGATTCGGCGAGGAGACAGGAAAAAAAACTGAGGTAAGTATTTGGGAAGATTTCAACATCCACCAAGCATTGACACTTCCCCATCTTTACTTCCTGCCACAACAGCTCCCGTCGATTGTACCCTGGTAGGGAGGCAAATGAGAATTCCACACGGATCTAGGGAATACATCTTTTCCTCTGGTTAACTTTTCTTCATTATAATGGTCAATTCCTATGTAAACAAGTCACTTTGTAATGACCCCTTTGTGCCTGTGGTGGCACTGCAGCACCTCAACTGTGCACCCCTGTGCTCGTTCCACACTCTAATTCTCTACTTGCCAACAAGGGGGTCAGGGGGTCAGAGTGCCTCAGAGTCTGGTCGGGGAAACTCAGGTCATCTCTGAGGAGGAGATAAAGAATGTTCTCATTATTCTTGGCCGGATACAGGTCCCTGTATTGCAGAATGGGGAAGGTGTTTTCAGAACCCCAAAATGTATCATGGTGTCCAACCAACCCCCCCTTCCCCTTTAATGGATTGTTGCTTTTGAAGCACATGGCTTGTTCCCAGGGTGTAGTATTACAATTATGGACACGTGGTTTTTAAAACAAAACAATGTTTATTCCATGAACTCAACTTAACCTTTTAAATAAACATTGGATCTCTTAACACCCCTTACTTCTCAGATAACCCCGAAAATAATACAACACTAAATAATCCTTCAGTTATTCCTTTCAACATCCAAGAGACTTAACACCTTTAAACAGAAACACATCAGGTTAAAGGCATTACTTTTACGTGTTTAAATCACCCAAATGATCCAGAGATAGTCTTTCATGGCAGAGATCACAGCAGATCCAGCTCACTGCAAACACAGACACACCCCCAAGCTCTTTTCAAACTGAAACTTCAAAATGGCTGAACTGAGCTCAGCTCCACCCACTCTGACATCACTGCATTTCTTAAAGGTTCATTGCTTAAACATCCATTTCTTAAAGGTACTCTCACATGACAGTGCGCAACAGTGAAACCCAGGGGAGCAGCTCTTGGCTGTTCACGGTCCTTTCGACTTTCCGCCTCCCTTTCAGAATGGTACCCAACCTTTGCTCGGAGCTCTTTGACAAGCTGGCTGCAAGGTTGTGTGGGAATGGTCAGGGTACTGCTACCCTGCATGGCTGCGCAGAGAAAATGCAGGTCATAGAATCTCTGCAGTGCAGAAGGAGGCCATTCGGCCCATCGGATTTGCACCGACCCCCTGAAAGAGCTCCCCGCCCAGGTCCACTCCCCCGCCCTATCCCCATAACCCAACCTTACCTGCACATCATTGAACACGAAGGAGGTATTTCAGCGGCCAATCCACCTAATCCGTACTTCTTTGTGGGAGGAAACCCACGCAGACACGGGGAGAAGGTGCAGACTCCACGCAGACAACGACCCAAGGCCGGAATCGAACCCGGGTCCCTGGAGCCGTGAGGCAGCAGCGCTAACCACTGTGCGACCGTGCTGCCCGTGTCCTTCCTTCGATCTCAGCTCTTTGTGAAACTCACGGGCCAGCAGCCTATGTCGCTCTCAATCTCTAAAAAAAATCTCTGGCGGTGATTTAACCCGAGGGTGACCACACCTCAGACAAGGGGCAAGGCTAAGAAGGCGGGGGAGTCTTCATGAATAACCTCAGCCGGCACGGGGAATTGAACCCGCGTTGTTGGATGCTCTTCCTATCCCGAATCAGCCGTCCAGCTAACTGAGCAAACTAACTCCCCCACCCCTACCCTCCCCCCAATCCGTACCCATCAAAAAAAAAAAATGGCTTATTATTTCCCTCATTCGCAACCTCACAGGTGGTGGCGTTGATGGAGAAACAAACAAGGAAACAAAAAGGACTCACATCGTAGGTGACCTCTTCACCGAGGTCCTTCTCCATGAGGAAGATTTTAGCTATGGCTTCACATGGTCCCTGAAGAATGCGGCAGATCAGAGGGTAGTCCGAATTCTTCAACTTCGTTCTTTCTGGAGAAAGATACACCATCAAAAACACTATAGCAAGAAAGCTCTTCCAGCCCTCACTGGAACTGTTGTCCTCACTCCAACATGAGAGAGAAAGAGTCAGTGTGTGTGCGGTTCTCTGTCACACAAGGACCTCAGGAATAGGAGGAGTGGACCAATCGGCTTTTTGAGCCTGCCCAGCCATTCAATCAGATCTTCAACTCCCCATCCCCCAAGAGACCAGAAATCGCAATCCTGGAGGGAAGAGCTCTCTCCTCATCCGAGTCCTCAGTAAATCAGCCCCTTCTCCTGTGGCTGAGGTCCCTGTTCGAGATTCCCCAGCCAGGGGAAATCAGTATCTATCCCGTCAACCCCCTTCCGAATATTCTGTGTTTCACTGAGACCACCCCTCATTGTTCCCCACTCCACGGAACGCAGAGCTGATTTACTCACCCGCTCATCCCGGAGGGCAAATCTAGAGAACTTTCACTCTTGTCACCTCCAATGCAGTATATCCTTCCTTCAACAGGGAGACTGAAACACAGTATTCCAGGTGTGCGCTCATTAAAACCCGGAGCAATGGCAGCAAAAAAACCTTTCCTCTTGTCGTCCAATCCCCTTCCAATAATCGGCCAGTGGTGGGCAACCCGGAGAGCAGGGGTCCGCCAACAGCCGACTGGGTTCGGAGTGTGGCCCGTGTTCAATGTATTTAATCTGATCCCTGGTCAGGGAACGAGCCCGATTCGACCTCGCGGCCCACTGAGATGAAGGAGGGTCACTCATTCGGCCCAGTCACCAGCCCCAGCTGATATGGACAAACATTCCATTGCTGGTCACACGGTTAGGGCCTTTCCTGGTCATTCCCATTTCTTCGATTTTGTCTTACTCGTTTTTGTTCCGTGGATCGGTCATGGAGACAAACTTCCTCAGCCTGATTTAAAGGTAAGGAACTCAACGTGTCAAAATAGCACCCGTGTGTGATCACGTTTTGTATATTTTGGGCAGAAGGACCCAGGCTCTATAGCTGTCAAGAGATTAGAGGGGTTCATTTCGATTGGTTAGCTGGTGGCCAACGGGTTGGCCAGGGACAGTACTCTGCCCAGCAACCGACTGTGATCGGTTCCAGTCAGGTGGGGGTTTTGGGAAAGAAGCCAGGCGATGCCACTGGACCCCGACAGTGGGAGCAGCTCGCTCTCTCTCGCTCTGCTCTTCTGCCCACTGTCTGAAGACAGAAGCTTCTAGACCCTGGAAGAAGCAGCTGTCGCTCTCCCTCAAATACTGGCTGCCCGATATTCCTGTGAGTCTACAGTGAAAACCATTACAAGCTGAAAGAAACATCCATCTGGAAGCCTCGACCTGAAGAGACTAACTGGGAGATGTCCATCGGAAATAAGGACTCTTATCCTTTTATCGTTATTTTACACCCCTCTTTCGTGTGTGTGTGTGTGTGTGTGTGTGTGTGTGTGTATATGAATGAATGGGGAGAGTTATCAGGGGGCTTAGAGTTCAGAGGATGGTTCACCAGCTGTGGATGTTGCCTATTTAGTTACAGTACTTTTTGTTTTTTAAATTTAGAGTACCCAATTCATTTTTTCCAATGAAGGGGCAATTTAGCGTGGCCCAATCCACCTGCCCTGCACATCTATTTGGGTTTGGGGGGCGAAACCCACGCAGACACGGGGAGAATGTGCAACTCCACACGGACAGTGAGCCGGGGCCGGGATCGAACCTGGGACCTCGGCGCCGTGAGGCCGCAGTGCTGACCACTGTGCCACCGTGCTGCATCTACCCTGTCCAGTCCTGTTACAATTTTATCGATTTCTACGAGATCCCCCCTCATTCTTCTGAACTCCAGTGAATACAATCCTGACCGACTCAATCTCTCCTCATACGTCAGTCCCGCCATCCCAGCCTGGTAAACCTTAGCCGCACTCCCTCCATAGCAAGAACATCCTTCCTCAGGTAAGGAGACCAAAACTGCCCACAATACTCCAGGTGTGGCCTCACCAAGGCCCTGTATAATTGCAGCAAGACATCCCTGCTCCTGTACTCGAATCCTCTCGCTGTGAAGGCCAACATACCATTAGCCTTCTTTACCGCCTGCTGCACCTGCACGCTTACCTTCAGTGACTGGTGTACGAGGACACCCAGGTCCCCCAGCACACTCCCCTCTCTCAATCTACAGCCATTCAGATAACAGCCTGCCTTCTTGTTTTTGCTACCAAAGTGATAACCTCGCATTTCACCAAATGTTACATCATCTGCCATGCATGGACCCACTCACTCAGCCTGTCCAAATCACACTGAAGCCTCTCTGCATCCTCCTCACAGCTCACCCTCCCACCCACCCAACTCGGTGTCATCTGCAAATTTGGATATATTACCTTTTGTTCCCTCATCTGAATGTAGATGGTGAATAGCTGGGGTCCCAGCACCGATCACTGCGGTACACCACGAGTCACTGCTTGCCAATTTGGAAAGGCCCGTTAATTCAGATTCTTTGTCTCCCGTCTGCCACCACCCCTAATACCATGGCGCTTTAATTTTACACACCAATCTCTTAAGTGGGACTTTTGTCAAAAGCCTTCTGGAAGTCCAAATAAATCACATCAACTGGCTCCCCCTTATCAACAACAAAGAACAAAGAAATGTACAGCACAGGAACAGGCCCTTCGGCCCTCCAAGCCCGTGCCGACCATACTGCCCGACTAAACTACAATCTTCTACACTTCCTGGGTCCGTATCCTTCTATTCCCATCCTATTCATATATTTGTCAAGATGCCCCTTAAATGCCCCTATCGTCCCTGCTTCCACTACCTCCTCCGGTAGTGAGTTCCAGGCACCCACTACCCTCTGCGTAAAAAACTTGCCTCGTACATCTACTCTAAACCTTGCCCCTCTCACCTTAAACCTATGCCCCCTAGTAATTGACCCCTCTACCCTGGGGAAAAGCCTCTGACTATCCACTCTGTCTATGCCCCTCATAATTTTGTATACCTCTATCAGGTCGCCCCTCAACCTCCTTCGTTCCAGTGAGAACAAACAGAGTTTATTCAATCGCTCCTCATAGCTTATGCCCTCCAGACCAGGCAACATTCTGGTAAATCTCTTCTGCACCCTCTCTAAAGCCTCCACATCCTTCTGGTAGTGTGGCGACCAGAATTGAACACTATACTCCAAGTGTGGCCTAACTAAGGTTCTATACAGCTGCAACATGACTTGCCAATTCTTATACTCAATGCCCCAGCCAATGAAGGCAAGCATGCCGTATGCCTTCTTGACTACCTTCTCCACCTGTGTTGCCCCTTTCAATGACCTGTGGACCTGTACTCCTAGATCTCTTTGACTTTCAATACTCTTGAGGGTTCTACCATTCACTGTATATTCCCTACCTACATTAGACCTTCCAAAATGCATTACCTCACATTTGTCCGGATTAAACTCCATCTGCCATCTCTCCGCCCAAGTCTCCAGACAATCTAAATCCTGCTGTATCCTCAGACAGTCCTCATCGCTATCCGCAATTCCACCAACCTTTGTGTCGTCTGCAAACTTACTAATCAGACCAGTTACATTTTCCTCCAAATCATTTATATATACTACAAAGAGCAAAGGTCCCAGCACTGATCCCTGTGGAACACCACTGGTCACAGCCCTCCAATTAGAAAAGCATCCCTCCATTGCTACCCTCTGCCTTCTATGGCCTAGCCAGTTCTGTATCCACCTTGCCAGTTCACCCCTGATCCCGTGTGACTTCACCTTTTGTACTAGTCTACCATGAGGGACCTTGTCAAAGGCCTTACTGAAGTCCATATAGACAACATCTACTGCCCTACCTGCATCAATCATCTTAGTGACCTCCTCGAAAAACTCTATCAAGTTAGTGAGACACGACCTCCCCTTCACAAAACTGTGCTGCCTCTCACTAATACGTCCATTTGCTTCCAAATGGGAGTAGATCCTGTCTCAAAGAATTCTCTCCAGTAATTTCCCTACCACTGAAGTAAGGCTCACCGGCCTGTAGTTCCCGGGATTATCCTTGCTACCCTTCTTAAACAGAGGAACAACATTGGCTATTCTCCAGTCCTCCGGGACATCCCCTGAAGACAGCGAGGATCCAAATATTTCTGTCAAGGCCTCAGCAATTTCCTCTCCAGCCTCCTTCAGTATTCTGGGGTAGATCCCATCAGGCCCTGGGGACTTATCTACCTTAATATTTTTTAAGACACCCAACACCTCGTCTTTTTGGATCACAATGTGACCCAGGCTATCTACACCCCCTTCTCCAGACTCAACATCTACCAATTCCTTCTCTTTGGTGAATACTGATGCAAAGTATTCATTTAGTACCTCGCCCATTTCCTCTGGCTCCACACATCGGTTCCCTTGCCTATCCTTCAGTGGGCCAACCCTTTCCCTGGCTACCCTCTTGCTTTTTATGTACGTGTAAAAAGCCTTGGGATTTTCCTTAACCCTATTTGCCAATGACTTTTCATGACCCCTTCTAGCCCTCCTGACTCCTTGCTTAAGTTCCTTCCTACTTTCCTTATATGCCACACAGGCTTCGTCTGTTCCCAGCCTTTTAGCCCTGACAAATGCCTCCTTTTTCTTTTTGACGAGGCCTACAATATCACTCGTCATCCAAGGTTCCTGAAAATTGCCGTATTTATCCTTCTTCCGCACAGGAACATGCCGGTCCTGTATTCCTTTCAACTGACACTTGAAAGCCTCCCACATGCCAGATGTTGATTTGCCCTCAAACATCCGCCCCCAATCTATGTTCTTCAGTTCCCGCCTAATATTGTTATAATTAGCCTTCCCCCAATTTAGCACATTCATCCTCGGACCACTCTTATCCTTGTCCACCAGTACTTTAAAACTTACTGAATTGTGGTCACTGTTACCGAAATGCTCCCCTACTGAAACATCTACCACCTGGCCGGGCTCATTCCCCAATACCAGGTCCAGTACCGCCCCTTCCCTAGTTGGACTGTTTACATATTGTTTTAAGAAGCCCTCCTGGATGCTCCTTACAAACTCCACCCCGTCTAAGCCCCTGGCACTAAGTGAGTCCCATTCAAGATTGGGGAAGTTGAAGTCTCCCATCACCACAACCCTGTTGTTTTTACTCTTTTCCAAAATCTGTCTACCTATCTGCTCCTCTATTTCCCGCTGGCTGTTGGGAGGCCTGTAGTATACCCCCAACATTGTGACTGCACCCTTCTTATTCCTGATCTCTACCCATATAGCCTCACTGCCCTCTGAGGTGTCCTCTCGCAGTATAGCTGTGATATTCTCCCGAACAAGTAGCGCAACTCCGCCTCCCCTTTTACATCCCCCTCTATCCCGCCTGAAACATCTAAATCCTGGAACGTTTAGCTGCCAATCCTGCCCTTCCCTCAACCAGGTCTCTGTAATGGCAACAACATCATAGTTCCAAGTAGTAATCCAAGCTCTAAGTTCATCTGCCTTACCCGTAATGCTCCTTGCATTAAAACATATGCACTTCAGGCCACCAGACCCGCTGTGTTCAGCAACTTCTCCCCGTCTGCTCTGCCTCAGAGCCACACTGTCCCTATTCCCTAGTTCTCCCTCAATGCTCTCACCTTCTGACCTATTGCTCCCGTGCCCACCCCCCTTCCATACTAGTTTAAACCCTCCCGTGTGACACTAGCAAACCTCGCGGCCAGGATATTTATGCCTCTCCGGTTTAGATGCAACCCGTCCATCTTATACAGGTCACACCTGCCCCGGAAGAGCTCCCAGTGGTCCAGATAACGGAAACCCTCCCTCCTACACCAGCTGTTTAGCCACGTGTTTGTCTGCTCTATCTTCCTATTTCTAGCCTCACTGGCACGTGGCACAGGGAGTAATCCCGAGATTACAACCCTCGAGGTCCTGTCTTTTAACTTTCTGCCGAGCTCCCTGAACTCCTGCTGCAGGACCTCATGCCCCTTCCTGCCTATGTCGTTAGCACCAATATGTACAACGACCTCTGCCTGTTTGCCCTCCCCCTTCAGGATTCCCTCTACCCGTTCGGAGACATCCTGGACCCTGGCACCAGGGAGGCAACATACCATCCTGGAGTCTCTTTCACGTCCACAGAAGCGCCTATCTGTGCCCCTGACTATAGAGTCCCCTATTACTATTACTCTTCTGCGCTTTGACCCTCCCTTCTGAACATCAGAGCCAGCCGTGGTGCCACTGCTCTGGCTGCTGCTGTTTTCCCCTGATAGGCTATCCCCCCCGACAGTATCCAAAGGGGTATATCTGTTCGAGAGGGGGACAACCACAGGGGATTCCTGCACTGACTGCCTGCCCTTTCTGGTGGTCACCCATTTCTCTGCCTGCACCTTGGGTGTGACCACATTTACATAACTGCGATCTATGACGCTTTCCGCCACCTGCATGCTCCTAAGTGCATCCAATTGCTGCTCCAACCGAACCATGCGGTCTGTGAGGAGCTGCAGTTGGGTGCACTTTCTGCAGATGAAGCCATCCGGGACCCTGGAAGCCTCCCGGACCTGCCACATCTCACAGTCAGAGCACAGCACCCCTCTAACTGACATTGCGTCAATTAATTAAAATTTGTCTTTTTTTTTTTTTAATACTTTTTTTAAAATTGCAAAGTTACTGTCAACTATCTGTTTCCTAGCACTAGATTTCTAATAGAAATGCGATAGCTAACTATAATACTCTCCGATCTCGGGCTTAGATATCCTCTAAATTATAATTAAGTTATTATGTTTAATTAGTTCCCAAATACTCAAATGTTTTAAAAAATTTAGGTTAGAATCCCAACCAGAAACTCTGGCCACAGCTTTTCTGTGATGTCACTTCAGTTTCCCCCCGACACACACAATTTGAAAAAAGGTATAAAAGTAAAAATCACTTACTTACCTTCTGAGTGTCTGAGATGTTCTCAGGTTCTCTCGCTGACAGAGACTGCTCCTCCACCTCCGATCCTTGACCTGCACAATGCTAATAATATAATAATATAATATGGCACTTACCTTACACCAATGGGTCTTATTATTAGGTTAGAGGAGGAGGGCGGGTGGGAGACACTACACGTGTAGTGTCTCGGGTTTCCTCTCCACCAGAATTTATTGGTTGGGGGGGGGGGGGGGGGGGGGGACTTGTCAGAGGTCGAACTTCCGGTTCCCGCCTTATATTAAAACAAATAAAACAGAAAAAGAACAGACATGGGACCAGGCAAGGCTTTTTAAATACACTACTTACCTCCCAGAAGGCCCCTGCGCACCGCTGCCGCCGAAATCCAAAGGGCTGCTCCTGTAAAGGTAAGGCTTTTTAAATACACTACTCATCTCCCAGAAGGCCCCTGCGCACCGCTGCCGCCGAAATCCAAAGGGCTGCTCCTGTAAAGGTAAGGCTTTTTAAATACACTACTCACCTCCCAGAAGGCCCCTGCGCACCGCTGCCGCCGAAATCCAAAGGGCTGCTCCTGTAAAGCTAAGGCTTTTTAAATACACTACTCACCTCCCAGAAGGCCCCTGCGCACCGCTGCCGCCGAAATCCAAAGGGCTGCTCCTGTAAAGCTAAGGCTCTATCATCTCTACTAGTTCCAAATAAACCACATCGACTGGCTCCCCCTCATCAACTCTACTGGTTACATCCTCGAAGAATTCCAGTAGATTTGTCAAGCATGATTTCCCCCTTTTGTAAATCCATGCGGACTCTGTCTGATCCTGCCACTGTTTTCTCAGTGCTCTGCTATTAAATCTTTGAGAATGGATTCTAGAATTTATCCCACTACCGATGACAGGCTGACTGGTCTATAATTCCCTGTTTTCTCTCCACCTCCCTTTTTAAATATTGGAGTTACATTAGCTACCCTCCAAGCTGTAGGATGGTTCCAGAGTCTATGGAATCCTGGAAGATGACCACCAATGCATACACGGTTTCTCGAGTCACTTCCTCAAGTACCCTGGGATGCAGATTTTCCGGCCCCGGGGATTTATCTGCCTTCAATCCCATCAATTTCCCCAACACCGTTTCTCTACAGTTCCTCACTCTCACTGAACCCTGGGTTCTCCAACATTTCTGGGATCTGATTTGTGAAGGCAGAACCAAACTACGAGTTTCGTTGCTCAGCCATTTTTGTTGTCCCCTATTACACAAGAGGGGGCAAACTTTGAGATTGCCAGCAGGGAGCGAGCGTGGAAGCTGAGCCAGCCAGCCTTACTTCAGCACCACCCAGGCAGGCAGGGGAATGTTCGGTGATGGGGTGGAGGTGGGCGGGGGAGACACGTCACCCACCAAGCTAAGATGCGGGGAGGTGGGTCACTTATCCAAACTGACCTGACGATCTGGAGCAATCGGCCGTGTCTTTTAACCCAATCTGTGAGATCTGACATGAAGGAGATCCCTTGCTCCCTGACATCTAACCTTGCTCCGCAAGATCTCAAGATAGGTGTACCGTCAGCCAGTAACTCACCTCCGCTGGTGTGAACAACGTAAAGTGCAAATTCATCAAAACTGTTCACGATCTGGAAAGAAGAGGGGGAAAAAAGAAGAATCACAATCTATCTTCCCTTACAGAAGCTCTCAGCTCTCTCTGGCCTGCCATCTTGTCCCCTTGCCATCTCCTCCCAATCTCCTTTCCCCCAATCAGCACGGGAACTGACCAACCTGCATGTGGCTGGCAGCTTTAAAAGTGGGAAAAAGGTCGTTTCCCCCAGGAACTAGGATGAGGAGCGGACATTGAACCAACAAGAGGCGAGATAGTCTGAGTGGGTGTGGGGATACGGGGTTGGCGATCGATAACCTGAACCAACAAGAGGCGAGATAGTCTGAGTGGGTGTGGGGATACGGGGTTGGCGATCGATAACCGGGCCAGAGATGGATTTGAAGAAAGGCAGAGCGGGTGGGAGAGTGGGTGGAGAGGTTTCCAAAAGGGAGTGCAGCAGGCAGTCCAGGGGTTTGTGTGGCTGGAGGCCTGGTTGCTAATGGGGGGGCACCAGAGATAGCGGGACACATGCACGAGCTTCCAGAGCTGGAGTGAGGAAGGGAAGGGACTGAGATATCAGGCGGAGGCTTTCAAATCAAAGGTCTTGGGGGAGCAGGGGCCAACGCAGTCTAGTGGGGACACCGGTGAACGGGAGATGGACTGAGCACAGGGAGCAGAGTTTCAGATCAACGGAGGTTTCTGCGGAGTTTGGGAATGGGAGCGTATTACAGGGACACGAGGACGTTTCAGAGCGGATGTCGATGAAGAATCTGACAGTAAAGGCTTGGAAGGCCGAAGGGCCTGTTCCTGTGCTGTATTGTTCTTTCTTCCTAGTACAGACAGAGTCTCAATCAGCATTCCCGAATAGACAAAAAAGGGCAGCGGTCGTAGGACCGTTTCAGATTTGGCCTCTCAGCTCTGGTCAAAGTACCTTCTTGGGTGGCTGAATGCGCAGAGGATAGTAAGGAGGTCAGCATCAATGGAACCACCTCATGCACTATCTCTCACCAGCTCCCCTTTCCTCACAACAACCAGCGGGAGATTCCCACCTTACCTTAAACTTGTTGAGGAGCAGGTTTAGGACTTGCAGAGTACTCATCGTGCTGTTTACACGGACATTAGTAACAGAACCAAAGGCAGGAGTGAAGACAGACGTCTGTGAAAGAGAGAGAGAGAGAGAGAGAGAGAGAATTGTTACAGTGTTGTTGAGCCCATCATGTCTGCACCAACGAGGGAGCGAGTGTGTTCTCGAAGAGAAGCTTTCAATGACACAGTCCAAACCCATTTGGAGCAGAAAGTTGCCATTAGCTTTTTATTTAAATTTGGTCATATGATTTTCCTCCGGGTGCTCCGGTTTGCTCCCACAAGTCCCGAAAGACGTGCTTGCCAGGGGAGTGGATTCTGAATTCTCCCTCTGTGTACCCGAACAGGCCCTGGAATGTGGCGACGAGGGGCTTTTCACAGTAACTTCATTGCAGAGTTAATGTAAACCTACTTGTGACAACAATAAAGATTATGATGGGCTTTGCTGGCTGGACCAGCATTAGTTGCCCTTCAGAAGGTGGTGGTGAGCTGCCTTCTTGAACGGCTGCAGTCCCCGAGGTGTAGGTACACCCACTGTGCTGTTAGGGAGGGAGTGCCAGGATTTTGACCTCGCGACGAGAGCCCGATTGTGACCCGGGTGACACGAGCACTGACGCGGGGTGAAGCTTGGTGCACGTGACTCCAACCTCTCTCTCTGGAATTGAAAAGCAACATCCTCAGCACTTGCTGTGGGTCAGGGGGGGGGGGTCCGAAGGACACGAGATATCATGCAGGCGCGTTCAGTCATTATTGAAAACGGGGATAGGAATTTTTCAAACTTAATTCACGGGATAGGAGCATCGATGGCCTCGCGAAATCCCTTCGAACCGCTGCTTGCTGGGGCATCTTCGAGTTAATCTCATTGCCTGCCTGCCTCTCCCCCACCCTACCCAGACTGAGAGGCAGTGTGGGAAAGGCTCCAAGAATAATTCAAAGCACAATTAGTAAAGCTAACGACATTGTCCAAGACCCTCTCTTGGGATCCCAGTGAGGGCTTGATCAGTCGAGGACCCACCTTATGATTATAGAAGTGGCCGTTGATGGAGAAGCGATGTCTCCTAATTCTCCTCTTGTCACTCGGTGAACGAAGGTTTGTCCTCCGGAACAGCAGCGCTCCTGCATCACTCTTGGTCCTCATTAACTGCGAACTCCCTGCATCACCGATGGTGCACTCCTGGCAATCTGGGGAGGCGAGAGCACAGGGCATTCATTCCCTGCAGCCAGTCTACTCTCCTCAGCGCAGTCCCCACCCTCCAGCCCGGGTGTCCAAGCCTGCCCACTGGGTGGGCTATTCCTCCATGGAGGGAATCAGTCAGACCTCGAATCCTCAAGCGAGGAGGAGTGAAAACGCCCTCCCCTCCCTCACCATTCCCAGCTGCCGGCTGGGGAGACATCCAGAACGAGGACCAGCAATGTCCCCGTCTCGTCTCTTCTTCCACAAGGAGTTAGCTTGGGAAAAAAATGGACAGAGTCAATCTTCCTCTTGGTGACTTCCGCCTGACATTGGGCCGACTGGGAAGGCAGGAGAAGAGGGCACAGAGGTGGTGGGGGAGGCAGGGGAAAGACAAGAAGGCAGCTGACAGAAGCGGACTCTCCAGTCTCCCTGTCGAGTCCCCGGGACTGGTCAACAAGAAGGATGGACATGAATCAGCTGGCAGAGTGACACATCATGGACTCAATTCCAACTTCACTGGGTCATTGCGGATTGATTGATGAAGGAATTCTGAGGGTAGATAAAGGAACCCCAGGGGATCGGGAGGGGGAGGAATCTGAGCCAAGCCATTCAAGTGAGGTCAAGAAGCATAAATTCACACAAATCCGGAGAAATGCCCTTCCCTCTCACCGGGCTGCCAACTGTGATTCCAGGTATTCCTGGAGGCTTCATTACATGCCTTGCCTCCTTCCCCCACCCCGCCCCCAATTAATCGGCCAACACACCTATCCCTAGGCCTCCCAACGCCCATCCCGGTGACGTACGGCCTTCCTACGCCCATCCGTGACGTACGGCCTCCCGACGCCCATCCCTGTGACGTACGGCCTCCCAACGCCCATCCCTGTGACGTACGCCCATTCTGTGATGTACGGCCTCCCTACTCCCATCCCTGTGATGTACGGCCTTCCTACGCCCATCCCTGTGACATACGGCCTCCCTACGCCCATCCCTGTGACGTACGGACTCCCTACTCCCATCCCCGTGACGTACACCATCCCTGTGATGTACGGCCTCCCTACTCCCATCCCGGTGACGTACGGCCTTCCTACGCCCATCCCTGTGACGTACGGCCGCCCGACGCCCATCCCTGTGACGTACGCCCATCCCTGTGATGTACGGCCTCCCTACTCCCATCCCTGTGACGTACGGCCTTCCTACGCCCATCCCTATGACGTACGGCCTCCCGACGCCCATCCCTGTGATGTACGCCCATCCCTGTGATGTACGGCCTCCCTACTCCCATCCCTGTGACGTACGGCCTTCCTACGCCCATCCCTGGGACGTACGGCCTCCCGACGCCCATCCCTGTGACGCAAGGCCTCCCGATGCCCATCCCTGTGACGTACGGCTGCCCGACGCCCATCCCTGTGATGCAAGGCCTCCTTACACCCATCCCGGTGACCTACGGCCCCACTACACCCATCCCCGTGACGTACAGCCTTCTTACTCCCATCCCCGTGACGTACGGCCTTCCTACGCCCATCCCTATGACATACGGCCTCCCGACGCCCATCCCTGTGGTGTACGGCCTCCCTACCCCATACCTGTGACGTACGGCCTTCCTACGCCCATCCCTGTGACGCACAGCCTCCCGACCTCCATCCCTGTGATGCAAGGCCTCCCGATGTCCATCCCTATGACATACGGCCTCCCGACGCCCATCCCTGTGACGTACGCCCATCCCTGTGATGTACGGCCTCCCTCCTCCCATCCCTGTGACGTACGGCCTTCCTACGCCCATCCCTATGACATACAGCCTCCCGACGCCCATCCCTGTGACGTAAGGCCCCACTACACCCATCCCCGTGACGTACAGCCTTCCTACTCCCATCCCTGTGACGTACGGCCTTCCTACGCCCATCCCGGTGACTTACGGCCTTCCTACGCCCATCCCTATGACATACGGCCTCCCGACGCCCATCCCTGTGACGTACGCCCATCCCTGTGATGTACGGCCTCCCTACCCCCATCCCTGTGACGTACGGCCTTCCTACGCCCATCCCTGTGACGTACAGCCTCCCGACGCCCATCCCTGTGACGCAAGGCCTCCCGACGCCCATCCCTGTGACGTACGGCCGCCCGACGCCCATCCCTGTGACGTAAGGCCTCCTCACACCCATCCCGGTGACGTACGGCCCCACTACACCCATCCCCGTGACGTATGGCCTTCCTACGCCCATCCCCGTGACGTACAGCCTTCCTACGCCCATCCCGGTGACTTACGGCCTTCCTACACCCATCCCCATGACTTACGGCCTTCCTACACCCATCCCTGTGATGTACGGCCTCCCTACACCCATCCCTGTGACGTACGGCCTTCCTACGCCCATCCCTATGACATACGGCCTCCCGACGCTCATCCCTGTGACGTACGCCCATCCCTGTGATGTACGGCCTCCCTACTCCCATCCCTGTGACGGACGGCCTCCCGACGCTCATCCCTGTGACGTACGCCCATCCCTGTGATGTACAGCCTCCCTACTCCCATCCCTGTGATGTACGGCCTCCCTACACCCATCCCTGTGACGTACGGCCTTCCTACGCCCATCCCTATGACATACGGCCTCCCGACGCTCATCCCTGTGACGTACGCCCATCCCTGTGATGTACGGCCTCCCTACTCCCATCCCTGTGACGGACGGCCTCCCGACACCCATCCCTGTGACGCAAGGCCTCCCGACGCCCATCCTTGTGATTTACGGCCTCCCGACGCTCATCCCTGTGACGTACGCCCATCCCTGTGATGTACGGCCTCCCTACTCCCATCCCTGTGACTTACGGCCTTCCTACACCCATCCCCATGACTTACGGCCTTCCTACCCCCATCCCTGTGACGTACGGCCTTCCTACGCCCATCCCTGTGACGCACAGCCTCCCGACGCCCATCCCTGTGACGCAAGGCCTCCCGATGCCCATCCCTATGACATACGGCCTCCCGACGCCCATCCCCGTGACGTACGCCCATCCCTGTGATGTACGGCCTCCCTCCTCCCATCCCTGTGACGTACGGCCTTCCTACGCCCATCCCTATGACATACAGCCTCCCGACGCCCATCCCTGTGACGTAAGGCCTTCTTACACCCATCCCGGTGACGTACGGCCCCACTACACCCATCCCCGTGACGTACAGCCTTCCTACTCCCATCCCTGTGACGTACGGCCTTCCTACGCCCATCCCTATGACATACGGCCTCCCGACGCCCATCCCTGTGACGTACGCCCATCCCTGTGATGTACGGCCTCCCTACCCCCATCCCTGTGACGTACGGCCTTCCTACGCCCATCCCTGTGACGTACAGCCTCCCGATGCCCATCCCTGTGACGCAAGGCCTCCCGATGCCCATCCCTATGACGTACGGCCGCCCGACGCCCATCCCTGTGACGTAAAGCTTCCTCACACCCATCCCGGTGACGTACGGCCCCACTACACCCATCCCCGTGACGTACGGCCTTCCTACGCCCATCCCCGTGACGTACAGCCTTCCTACGCCCATCCCGGTGACTTACGGCCTTCCTACACCCATCCCCATGACTTACGGCCTTCCTACACCCATCCCTGTGATGTACGGCCTCCCTACTCCCATCCCTGTGATGTACGGCCTCCCTACTCCCATCCCTGTGACGTACGGCCTTCCTACGCCCATCCCTGTGATGTACGGCCTCCCTACACCCATCCCTGTGACGTACGGCCTTCCTACGCCCATCCCTATGACATACGGCCTCCCGACGCTCATCCCTGTGACGTACGCCCATCCCTGTGATGTACGGCCTCCCTACTCCCATCCCTGTGACGGACGGCCTCCCGACACCCATCCCTGTGACGCAAGGCCTCCCGACGCCCATCCTTGTGATTTACGGCCTCCCGACGCTCATCCCTGTGACGTACGCCCATCCCTGTGATGTACGGCCTCCCTACTCCCATCCCTGTGACTTACGGCCTTCCTACACCCATCCCCATGACTTACGGCCTTCCTACCCCCATCCCTGTGACGTACGGCCTTCCTACGCCCATCCCTGTGACGCACAGCCTCCCGACGCCCATCCCTGTGACGCAAGGCCTCCCGATGCCCATCCCTATGACATACGGCCTCCCGACGCCCATCCCCGTGACGTACGCCCATCCCTGTGATGTACGGCCTCCCTCCTCCCATCCCTGTGACGTACGGCCTTCCTACGCCCATCCCTATGACATACAGCCTCCCGACGCCCATCCCTGTGACGTAAGGCCTTCTTACACCCATCCCGGTGACGTACGGCCCCACTACACCCATCCCCGTGACGTACAGCCTTCCTACTCCCATCCCTGTGACGTACGGCCTTCCTACACCCATCCCTATGACATACGGCCTCCCGACGCCCATCCCTGTGACGTACGCCCATCCCTGTGATGTACGGCCTCCCTACCCCCATCCCTGTGACGTACGGCCTTCCTACGCCCATCCCTGTGACGTACAGCCTCCCGATGCCCATCCCTGTGACGCAAGGCCTCCCGATGCCCATCCCTATGACGTACGGCCGCCCGACGCCCATCCCTGTGACGTACAGCCTCCCGATGCCCATCCCTGTGACGCAAGGCCTCCCGATGCCCATCCCTATGACGTACGGCCGCCCGACGCCCATCCCTGTGATGTACGGCCTCCCTACACCCATCCCTGTGACGTACGGCCTTCCTACACCCATCCCTATGACATACAGCCTCCCGACGCTCATCCCTGTGACGTACGCCCATCCCTGTGATGTACGGCCTCTCTACTCCCATCCCTGTGACGGACGGCCTCCCGACACCCATCCCTGTGACGCAAGGCCTCCCGACGCCCATCCTTGTGATTTACGGCCTCCCGACGCTCATCCCTGTGACGTACGCCCATCCCTGTGATGTACGGCCTCCCTACTCCCATCCCTGTGACTTACGGCCTTCCTACACCCATCCCCATGACTTACGGCCTTCCTACCCCCATCCCTGTGACGTACGGCCTTCCTACGCCCATCCCTGTGACGCACAGCCTCCCGACGCCCATCCCTGTGACGCAAGGCCTCCCGATGCCCATCCCTATGACATACGGCCTCCCGACGCCCATCCCTGTGACGTACGCCCATCCCTGTGATGTACGGCCTCCCTACCCCCATCCCTGTGACGTACGGCCTTCCTACGCCCATCCCTGTGACGTACAGCCTCCCGATGCCCATCCCTGTGACGCAAGGCCTCCCGATGCCCATCCCTATGACGTACGGCCGCCCGACGCCCATCCCTGTGACGTACAGCCTCCCGATGCCCATCCCTGTGACGCAAGGCCTCCCGATGCCCATCCCTATGACGTACGGCCGCCCGACGCCCATCCCTGTGACGTAAGGCTTCCTCACACCCATCCCGGTGACGTACGGCCTTCCTACACCCATCCCTGTGATGTACGGCCTCCCTACTCCCATCCCTGTGATGTACGGCCTCCCTACTCCCATCCCTGTGACGTACGGCCTTCCTACGCCCATCCCTGTGATGTACGGCCTCCCTACTCCCATCCCTGTGATGTACGGCCTCCCTACACCCATCCCTGTGACGTACGGCCTTCCTACACCCATCCCTATGACATACGGCCTCCCGACGCTCATCCCTGTGACGTACGCCCATCCCGGTGATGTACGGCCTCCCTACCCCCATCCCTGTGACGTACGGCCTTCCTACGCCCATCCCTGTGACGCACAGCCTCCCGACGCCCATCCCTGTGACGCAAGGCCTCCCGATGCCCATCCCTATGACATACGGCCTCCCGACGCCCATCCCTGTGACGTACGCCCATCCCTGTGATGTACGGCCTCCCTCCTCCCATCCCTGTGACGTACGGCCTTCCTACGCCCATCCCTATGACATACAGCCTCCCGACGCCCATCCCTGTGACGTAAGGCCTTCTTACACCCATCCCGGTGACGTACGGCCCCACTACGCCCATCCCTATGACATACGGCCTCCCGACGCCCATCCCTGTGACGTACGCCCATCCCTGTGATGTACGGCCTCCCTACCCCCATCCCTGTGACGTACGGCCTTCCTACGCCCATCCCTGTGACGTACAGCCTCCCGACGCCCATCCCTGTGACGTACAGCCTCCCGATGCCCATCCCTGTGACGTACGGCCGCCCGACGCCCATCCCTGTGACGTACGCCCATCCCTGTGATGTACGGCCTCCCTACTCCCATCCCTGTGACGGACGGCCTCCCGACACCCATCCCTGTGCCGCAAGGCCTCCCGACGCCCATCCTTGTGATTTACGGCCTCCCGACGCTCATCCCTGTGACGTACGCCCATCCCTGTGATGTACGGCCTCCCTACTCCCATCCCTGTGACGCAAGGCCTCCCGACGCCCATCCTTGTGATGTACGGCCTCCCGACACCCATCCCTGTGATGTACGGCCGCCCAACGCCCATCCCTGTGACGTACAGCCTCCCGACGCCCATCCCTGTGACGCAAGGCCGCACGACGCCCATCCCTGTGACGCAAGGCCTCCCTACGCCCATCCCGGTGACGTACGGCCCCACTACACCCATCCCCGTGATGTACGGCCTTCCTACGCCCATCCCCGTGACGTACAGCCTTCCTACGCCCATCCCCGTGACGTACAGCCTTCCTACGCCCATCCCCGTGACGTACGGCCTTCCTACGCCCATTCCCGTGACTTACAGCCTTCCTACGCCCACCCTGTGACGTAGCCTTCCTACGCCCATCCCCGTGACTTACGGCCTTCCTACGCCCATCCCCGTGACTTACGGCCTTCCTACGCCCATCCCCGTGACTTACGGCCTTCCTACGCCCATCCCCGTGACTTACGGCCTTCCTACACCAATTGAAAAGCAAAATGACCCCATTACTCAATTGGACAATGCTCGACAGGCGGCCAAACAGCCAACATTCACCCCCACCCCCATTTTCAGTCATTTGTTTATCTGGTAAGGAGAGAAATTCTCAAAGAAAATGGCAAAAACACAGTTTCTGTGAATGTCCCGGGGGTCATTCTCCAGGGTCGCTCGCAGCGGTGTCGTGAAGATGGACCTTCAATTCCCCGAGATTCCAGGTCAGCCCTGGAGGAGTCGGCAACTCGATCAATCCGTCATTTCCCACCGGAGAGGCGAGATTTTATGGATGACGTTTAAATACAGAGGGTGCGTGATCCCAGACGATGGGCCGAACGGCCTTCCGCGGACACGGGTTTTGAAGCTGGACGGAGGAAAGGGAATCTTACTGTCGTCAATCTGCATCACTGTCTCCGTGTCCTCCGGCACACTTTCTGCCTCCTCCACTTTCACATCCGGTATGACAAAGGTCGTCTTCGTGACCCTGTGCAGAGACGAGCAGGTGTGCAGATCAACAACAGCAATTAAACAGTTAATCAGGGGTAACATCTCGGAACTGACCCCACAGTGTGAAAATAACATCGAGAAGAAGTCACCTTCACCCCCCTTGATCCATTCTCACCCCGGTTTACCTCCCTGCGCAGCAATACGTCGTCCCGTTACCCCACCCTCTCGCGTTACTCCCTCCTCCACATTCCCCTCCCCACCTCTTCCCCCTCTCCTAGGGTGTTGTCATAGAATTTACAGTGCAGAAGGAGGACATTCGGCCCATCGAGTCTGCACCGGCCCTTACAAAGAGCACCCTACCCAAGCCCACACCATCACTCTATCCTCGTAACCCCACCCAACCTTTTTTTTGGGACACTTAGGCCAATCCACCTAACCTGCACATCTTTGGACTTGTGGGAGGAAACCGGAGCACCCGGAGGAAACCCACGCAGACACGGGGAGAAAGTACCGACTCCGCACAGACAGTGACCCAAGCCGGGGATCGAACCCGGGACCCTGGGGCTGTGAAGCAACAGTGCTAACCACTGTGCTACCGTGCTGTTGCAATGGGTTAAACTGAATCAGCTCCTGATGGATGTTGGAATTTCGTATTCGAACAGGATTAAAATTCTCCTGGGAATTGGAGAGGGGGATCTGGATCGACATTTGCCAGTCAGTGTGGCGACACTGAAAAGGCAGGAAAGACCGGTGCATCTTCCTGTCCACCTGGATTCACCAGCGCATTGCTGACCCACCTTCATTCAGAGAGAAATGCTGTCTGATTGGTCAAAGCATCGGATTGGTTGCCCGGTGAAGGGACTGGATTGGCAGTGGCACTCTCCGTGCCAACGTGGGAATTCACCGGATCGACCATCATGGCCAAGGTGAATTCTGGCAAAGGGCATGTACGTACTCTAATGGACTGGTTTAGGGGGCTCGGGGAGTGGAAGAGAATTCAACCCAATCACGTTGGAAACAGCCCTGCGGATCATCTCGGATTTCGGGATGGGGTGAGCGTCGGTGTCAGGGTTAACGCTTGCCGCGAGTTCTGGCTTCGGGCCGAGGGTTGGGTTCGGGGTGAGCCGTTTCGCCACATCCTACCTCTGCGCTGCGACACTGCAGCCCGAATGCCAGGATGTCGAGGAGGGTGGGGGTCGGATCCGCTCGTTATCATCCTGCATCTGTAGTCGGATCGGCCGCCGCAGTCCCCACGAGATGTTGAGAAGACCCTCGATGATCAACTCCTCTTCTTCCTTCAGAGGGAGATTCAGCAGATTGCATTCAGGAAAAAGCTCAGGGTTGGAGAAGCTGTTCTACTTTGGAGCGAAGGGGATTGAGGGCAGATTTGGTGGAGGTGGACAAGATGATGACAGGTTTAGATAAGGTAGACAAAGTTAAGGTGTTCCCAATTGCTGAAGGTTCAAGGAACACAGGAAAAAGAGTTGAGATTTTGCACAAGAGATATGGAGACTGTGAGGGAGAACCTTTTTATTTTACACCATGATCGGTAATGATCTGCATATTACCTGGGCATGTGGTGGAATTCAACGTCATAGAATCAGTGCAGAAGGAGTTCGCACCAACCCTGCAAAAGAGCAACCTGTCCAGGTCAACTCCACTGTCCTCTCCCAGAACCTCAAACCCCACCTAACCTGCACATCCCCGGACACTAAGGCACCACTTAGCATGGCCAATCCACCGACCCCACACATCCACGGACACTAAGCGACAATTTAACACGGCCAATCCACTTACCCCACACATCCCCGGACACTAAGGGACAATTTAACACGGCCAATCCACTTACCCCACACATCCCCGGACACTAAGGGACAATTTAACACGGCCAATCCACCTACCCCACACATCCCCGGACACTAAGGGACAATTTAACACGGCCAATCCACTTACCCCACACATCCCCGGACACTCAGGGACAATTTAACACGGCCAATCCACTTACCCCACACATCCCCGGACACTAAGGGACAATTTAACACGGCCAATCCACTTACCCCACACATCCCCGGACACTAAGGGACAATTTAACACGGCCAATCCACTTACCCCACACATCCCCGGACACTCAGGGACAATTTAACACGGCCAATCCACCTACCCCACACATCTTTGGACAACCAGGATAACGGCATCAAAGAGACTAAGACTGACTGGATTACTCTGAAGGGAGTTAGCAGTGACTTGATGGACTGAATGGCCCCAGTTAATGGATCGATAACGCGAGAAACGAGAATGCGGGGGTTAACCCGAGGTAGCAGAGGTCTGTAAGATCATCACAGGGTTGTCTCGGGTCGACAAATACAAGATCTTTCCACTTCCAGAAGAGATTCAAACGGAGGCTCACCAACATGTAACATTCACTCAGAAATCCAATGGGGAATTCAGGAGAAATGTCTTTCCCCAGTGAGTGGGGGAGAATGTGGGACTCGCTCCCGCGGGGAGTGGGGGAGAATGTGGGACTCGCTCCCGCGGGGAGTGGGGGAGAATGTGGGACTCGCTCCCGCGGGGAGTGGGGGAGAATGTGGGACTCGCTCCCGCGGGGAGTGGGGGAGAATGTGGGACTCGCTCCCGCGGGGAGTGGGGGAGAATGTGGGACTCGCTCCCGCGGGGAGTGGGGGAGAATGTGGGACTCGCTCCCGCGGGGAGTGGGGGAGAATGTGGGACTCGCTCCCGCGGGGAGTGGGGGAGAATGTGGGACTCGCTCCCGCGGGGAGTGGGGGAGAATGTGGGACTCGCTCCCGCGGGGAGTGGGGGAGAATGTGGGACTCGCTCCCGCGGGGAGTGGGGGAGAATGTGGGACTCGCTCCCGCGGGGAGTGGGGGAGAATGTGGGACTCGCTCCCGCGGGGAGTGGGGGAGAATGTGGGACTCGCTCCCGCGGGGAGTGGGGGAGAATGTGGGACTCGCTCCCGCGGGGAGTGGGGGAGAATGTGGGACTCGCTCCCGCGGGGAGTGGGGGAGAATGTGGGACTCGCTCCCGCGGGGAGTGGGGGAGAATGTGGGACTCGCTCCCGCGGGGAGTGGGGGAGAATGTGGGACTCGCTCCCGCGGGGAGTGGGGGAGAATGTGGGACTCGCTCCCACGGGGAGTGGGGGAGAATGTGGGACTCGCTCCCACGGGGAGTGGGGGAGAATGTGGGACTCGCTCCCACGGGGAGTGGGGGAGAATGTGGGACTCGCTCCCACGGGGAGTGGGGGAGAATGTGGGACTCGCTCCCACGGGGAGTGGGGGAGAATGTGGGACTCGCTCCCACGGGGAGTGGGGGAGAATGTGGGACTCGCTCCCACGGGGAGTGGGGGAGAATGTGGGACTCGCTCCCACGGGGAGTGGGGGAGAATGTGGGACTCGCTCCCACGGGGAGTGGGGGAGAATGTGGGACTCGCTCCCACGGGGAGTGGGGGAGAATGTGGGACTCGCTCCCACGGGGAGTGGGGGAGAATGTGGGACTCGCTCCCACGGGGAGTGGGGGAGAATGTGGGACTCGCTCCCACGGGGAGTGGGGGAGAATGTGGGACTCGCTCCCACGGGGAGTGGGGGAGAATGTGGGACTCGCTCCCACGGGGAGTGGGGGAGAATGTGGGACTCGCTCCCACGGGGAGTGGGGGAGAATGTGGGACTCGCTCCCACGGGGAGTGGGGGAGAATGTGGGACTCGCTCCCACGGGGAGTGGGGGAGAATGTGGGACTCGCTCCCACGGGGAGTGGGGGAGAATGTGGGACTCGCTCCCACGGGGAGTGGGGGAGAATGTGGGACTCGCTCCCACGGGGAGTGGGGGAGAATGTGGGACTCGCTCCCACGGGGAGTGGGGGAGAATGTGGGACTCGCTCCCACGGGGAGTGGGGGAGAATGTGGGACTCGCTCCCACGGGGAGTGGGGGAGAGAGAGAGAGAGAGAGAGAGAGAAAAAGAGAGAGGGGGGGTAGAGAGAGAGAGAGAGAGAGAGAGAGAGAGAGAGAGAGAGAGAGAGAGAGAGAGAGAGAGAGAGAGAGAGAGAGAGAGAGAGAGAGAGAGAGAGAGGGGGGGGGGAGAGAGAGAGAGAGAGAGAGAGAGAGAGAGAGAGAGAGAGAGAGAGAGAGAGAGAGAGAGAGAGAGAGAGAGAGAGAGAGAGAGAGAGAGAGAGAGAGAGAGAGAGAGAGAGGGGGGAAGAGAGAGAGAGAGGGGGGAAGAGAGGGAGAGAGGGGGGGAAGAGAGGGGAGAGAGGGGGGGAAAGAGAGAGAGAGCGATGGTGGAAGAGAGAGAGAGAGAGAGAGAGAGAGAAGAGAGAGAGAGAGAGAGAGAGAGAGAGTGGGGGGGGTTAAGAGAGAGAGAGAGAGAGAGAGATGGGGGGGTGAGAGAGAGAGAGAGAGAGATGGGGGGGGTAAGAGAGAGAGAGATGGGGGGGTAAGAGAGAGAGAGAGATGGGGGGGGTAAGAGAGAGAGAGAGATGGGGGGGTAAGAGAGAGAGAGAGATGGGGGGGTAAGAGAGAGAGAGGGGGAAGAGAGAGCGAGAGAGAGCGAGCGAGCGAGAGAGAGCGAGAGAGAGCGAGAGAGAGCGAGAGAGAGCGAGAGAGAGCGAGAGAGAGCGAGAGAGAGCGAGAGAGAGCGAGAGAGAGCGAGAGAGAGCGAGAGCGAGAGAGAGAGATGGGTGGAGAGAGAGGATGGGGGGGAGAGAGAGAGATGGGAGGGGGAGAGAGGGAGAGAGAGGGGGGGGGGAGAGAGGGAGAGAGAGAGATGGGGGAGAGAGAGAGAGAGATGGGGGAGAGAGAGTGAGAGAGAGAGAGAGAGGGGGAAGAGAGAGGGTAGAGGGAGAAAGAGAGAGAGAGAGAGAGAGAGAGGAGAGATGGGGAGAGAGTGAGAGAGAGATGGGGAGAGAGAGGGGGGAAGAGAGAGTGAGAGAGAGAGAGAGAGAGGGGGAAGAGAGGGTAGAGGGAGAAAGAGAGAGAGAGAGTGAATGAGAGAGAGAAAGAGAAAGAGAGAAAGAGAGTGTGTGTGTGTGGTGGGGGTGGAAAGGGTGTGTGGGGGAGAGTGAGAGTATATGTCCAGCTCACCTCCAACCTCAGGATTCTCACTCACCCTCACCTCTGCACATCACACACCCCCTCAGACAGTGGGACTGAGTGAGTGAGGGAGGGAGGGAGCTGGATACAAACACTGAGATTCTCACACTGAGGGCCACCTTTGTTAATTACAGTTCTGTGAATAATAACTGCCAAAGGATTCCTTTGACGTGGTTTTATTTTTGCTCTGCAAGTGGTTTCTCGACTTCCTGTTCAACGTTGAGCCAAACCTTGTCTTTGCGTAATTAGCGGCTTGAAAAGGTCTGACCAAGCCTGACCGACCCTGTCGACTGCAGCGCCCTCCAGTGGGCTCAGCAAGCACTGCAAGGTGCAGACACAAGTCCTTCCCCACCTCTTGTCAACTCGCACTCAAAGAACAGGGGCAGCTGAATTCAGGGAAGAGAGGTAGAATTGCCCATTCTGTGCTGGGTGTAAAGCTGGATGCAGACACGTTTCTCACGGCCGTTTCCCCCGTTCACTGGGACAGGTCTCGAAAACACTGACCGCCCGCAGGAAGGACCCACCATGGTAACGAGCTTCACCGGACACAACAACATGCATTTGCACACCAAACAGAATAATATCGGCTTGGTACATGGGCGGTGGCTCCGCGATGTCCTCGCTGGACAGGTAACCCAGAGGCCCAGGCCAACCTTCCGCGGACACGGGTTCAAATCTCGCCACAGGAGCTGGTGGAACTCGAATTCAGTTCAGAAATGTGGAATTGAAAACCAGTCTCGGTGACGGTGAGCATGGAACGACAAGCGATTGTCGCAAAGCCCCATCTGGTTCACCATTGTCCTTTAGGGAAGGAAATCTGCCGTCCTTACCCGGTCTGGCCTACACGTGACTCCAGACCCACAGCAATGTGGCTGACTGGGAGCTGCCCTCAGAAACGACCCGAGCGAGTCACTCCGTCCAAGGACAATTCGGGACGGGCCCAGCCCAGCGACTCCCGTATCCCAGGAATTAATTCTGACAATTCCCAATCAGTGTCATGGGACACCTGGACATACTGGCCTTGCTCAGAGGTGGGTTTTTAGGGAGATTCGAAAGGAAGACAAAGAGGTTTACGGAGAGAAAGGGTCAGCGATTGTGGGAGCTCGGAAAGTTTTAATGGCACCCGTTTAGCAGGATGCAGGTTTGGACACCAGGTTTGCCCCTGTGGATTCTCATTGTAACCTCCATATTGTCAAGTTAAAGTGTTCACCTCTCTGTGTCGGAGCGGAGCGGTCTGTCCTTCGTAACAGTTGTACCTCTTCAAGTGTCCCAGAAGCTCCTTCCTACAGGAAAGAGAAAATCAAGTGCTCTTTTACACGTTTATCACGGCTCCACTCATTGCCACCCACCCCTCAGCTGTGTCGCACTCGTGCACACATCCAAAGCTCTGCATTCATGTCCGGCTCCAGACTTCAATACATAATCCAGACAGACACTTCGGGACAGTCCTGAGGGGCACTGTCAGAGGGATTGCACACTGTCGGAGGGTCAGTACTGAGGGAGTGCTGCACTGTCAGAGGGTCAGTACTGAGGGAGTGCTGCACTGTCAGAGGGTCAGTACTGAGGGAGTGCTGCACTGTCAGAGGGTCAGTACTGAGGGAGTGCTGCACTGTCAGAGGGTCAGTACTGAGGGAGTGCTGCACTGACAGAGGGTCAGTACTGAGGGAGTGCCGCACTGTCAGAGGGTCAGTACTGAGAGAGTGCCGCACTGTCAGAGGTTCTGTACTGAGGGAGTGCCGCACTGTCAGAGGGTCAGTACTGAGAGAGTGCCGCACTGTCAGAGGTTCTGTACTGAGGGAGTGCCGCACTGTCAGAGGGTCAGTACTGAGGGAGTGCCGCACTGACAGAGGGTCAGTACTGAGGGAGTGCTGCACTGTCAGAGGGTCAGTACTGAGGGAGTGCTGCACTGTCAGAGGGTCAGTACTGAGGGAGTGCTGCACTGTCAGAGGGTCAGTACTGAGGGAGTGCCGCACTGTCAGAGGGTCAGTACTGAGGGAGTGCCGCACTGTCAGAGGGTCAGTACTGAGGGAGTGCCGCACTGTCAGAGGGTCAGTACTGAGGGAGTTCTACACTGTCAGAGGGTCAGTACTGAGGGAGTGCCACACTGTCAGAGGGTCAGTACTGAGGGAGTGCTGCACTGTCAGAGGGTCAGTACTGAGGGAGTGCTGCACTGTCAGAGGGTCAGTACTGAGGGAGTGCCGCACTGTCAGAGGGTCAGCACTGAGGGAGTGCCGCACTGTCAGAGGGTCAGTACTGAGGGAGTGCCGCACTGTCATAGGGTCTGTACTGAGGGAGTGCTGCACTGTCAGAGGGTCAGTACTGAGGGAGTGCCGCATTGTCAGAGGGTCAGTACTGAGGGAGTGCCGCACTGTCAGAGGGTCAGTACTGAGGGAGTGCCGCACTGACAGAGGGTCAGTACTGAGGGAGTGCTGCACTGTCAGAGTGTCAGTACTGAGGGACTGCTGCACTGTCAGAGGGTCAGTACTGAGGGAGTGCTGCACTGTCAGAGGGTCAGTACTGAGGGAGTGCTGCACTGTCAGAGGGTCAGTACTGAGGGAGTGCCGCACTGTCAGAGGGTCAGTACTGAGGGAGTGCCGCACTGTCAGAGGGTCAGTACTGAGGGAGTGCCGCACTGTCAGAGGGTCAGTACTGAGGGAGTTCTACACTGTCAGAGGGTCAGTACTGAGGGAGTGCCACACTGTCAGAGGGTCAGTACTGAGGGAGTGCTGCACTGTCAGAGGGTCAGTACTGAGGGAGTGCTGCACTGTCAGAGGGTCAGTACTGAGGGAGTGCCGCACTGTCAGAGGGTCAGCACTGAGGGAGTGCCGCACTGTCAGAGGGTCAGTACTGAGGGAGTGCCGCACTGTCATAGGGTCTGTACTGAGGGAGTGCTGCACTGTCAGAGGGTCAGTACTGAGGGAGTGCCGCATTGTCAGAGGGTCAGTACTGAGGGAGTGCCGCACTGTCAGAGGGTCAGCACTGAGGGAGTGCCGCACTGTCAGAGGGTCAGTACTGAGGGAGTGCCGCACTGTCAGAGGGTCAGCACTGAGGGAGTGCCGCACTGTCAGAGGGTCAGTACTGAGGGAGTGCTGCACTGTCAGAGGGTCAGTATTGAGGGAGTGCTGCACTGTCAGAGGGTCAGTACTGAGGGAGTGCCGCACTGTCAGAGGGTCAGTACTGAGGGAGTGCCGCACTGTCAGAGGGTCAGTACTGAGGGAGTGCCGCACTGTCAGAGGGTCAGTACTGAGGGAGTTCTACACTGTCAGAGGGTCAGTACTGAGGGAGTGCCACACTGTCAGAGGGTCAGTACTGAGGGAGTGCTGCACTGTCAGAGGGTCAGTACTGAGGGAGTGCCGCACTGTCAGAGGGTCAGTACTGAGGGAGTGCCGCACTGTCAGAGGGTCAGCACTGAGGGAGTGCCGCACTGTCAGAGGGTCAGTACTGAGGGAGTGCCGCACTGTCAGAGGGTCTGTACTGAGGGAGTGCTGCACTGTCAGAGGGTCAGTACTGAGGGAGTGCCGCATTGTCAGAGGGTCAGTACTGAGGGAGTGCCGCACTGTCAGAGGGTCAGCACTGAGGGAGTGCCGCACTGTCAGAGGGTCAGCACTGAGGGAGTGCCGCACTGACAGAGGGTCAGTACTGAGGGAGTGCTGCACTGTCAGAGTGTCAGTACTGAGGGAGTGCTGCACTGTCAGAGGGTCAGTACTGAGGGAGTGCTGCACTGTCAGAGGGTCAGTACTGAGGGAGTGCTGCACTGTCAGAGGGTCAGTACTGAGGGAGTGCTGCACTGTCAGAGGGTCAGTACTGAGGGAGTGCCGCACTGTCAGAGGGTCAGTACTGAGGGAGTGCCGCACTGTCAGAGGGTCAGTACTGAGGGAGTGCCGCACTGTCAGAGGGTCAGTACTGAGGGAGTTCTACACTGTCAGAGGGTCAGTACTGAGGGAGTGCCACACTGTCAGAGGGTCAGTACTGAGGGAGTGCTGCACTGTCAGAGGGTCAGTACTGAGGGAGTGCTGCACTGTCAGAGGGTCAGTACTGAGGGAGTGCTGCACTGTCAGAGGGTCAGTACTGAGGGAGTGCCGCACTGTCAGAGGGTCAGCACTGAGGGAGTGCCGCACTGTCAGAGGGTCAGTACTGAGGGAGTGCCGCACTGTCATAGGGTCTGTACTGAGGGAGTGCTGCACTGTCAGAGGGTCAGTACTGAGGGAGTGCCGCATTGTCAGAGGGTCAGCACTGAGGGAGTGCCGCACTGTCAGAGGGTCAGCACTGAGGGAGTGCCGCACTGTCAGAGGGTCAGTACTGAGGGAGTGCCGCACTGTCAGAGGGTCAGCACTGAGGGAGTGCCGCACTGTCAGAGGGTCAGTACTGAGGGAGTGCCGCACTGTCATAGGGTCTGTACTGAGGGAGTGCTGCACTGTCAGAGGGTCAGTACTGAGGGAGTGCCGCACTGTCAGAGGGTCAGTACTGAGGGAGTGCCGCACTGTCAGAGGGTCAGTACTGAGGGAGTACCGCACTGTCAGAGGGTCAGTACTGAGGGAGTGCTGCACTGTCAGATGGTCAGGACTGAGGGAGTGCTACTGTCAGAGAGTCAGTACTGAGGGAGTGCCGCACTGACAGAGGGTCAGTACTGAGGGAGTGCTGCACTGTCAGAGGGTCAGTACTGAGGGAGTGCCGCACTGTCAGAGGGTCAGTACTGAGGGAGTGCCGCACTGTCAGAGGGCAGTACCGAGGGAGTGGATTTGTTAGAAGTAAGTGATTGGCTGTGAAGTGCTTCGGGAAGTCCTGATGTAAAGGATTCGTTATTTTCCTCCTCATATATATTCCTCATTGGGATGGGAATGAGAGACAAGAGGATCAGTTGACAATAAGGCTATAGAGGAGTGGCAATGGGTCTGATGTTTTTATTGATGAAGCCAGCAAGACACACGGAGTTCTTCTCAAATCCAAATGTCAGTCAGATTGGAGATTGCACCTTCAATCTGACCAACATCCAATTCATTCCATCCAGTTTCCATCCAACCTCCTTGTAATCTCTTCAACTGTCTCAGAAACAAAGGGTTTAGCCAATAAACGTGCCCTCATCAGAGACTGGGAATGTGGGGAGGTGTTGCTGTGCTCAGCTGTTCTTGGTTTGATTCTGTGAGTCTGTTAACTACTGAGGCTCACTGTGGTTGATTGGTTAAGCCCGTCTGTGAACTCAGAGAAATCTGCAGAGAGAGAGGAACTGGGAGCTAGGGTTGAAGCATGGAGCAGACATTCTAAAGCACAGTGAATAACACCAGTTGGACATACACTGGTTGATTTTATATTCCTGTCGGAGTGAGGCTGGGTTTGGAAAGTGCCGCGAGCCATTCGGAAGTCCATTATTTTCGGCAGGACTGAAAAATCCCACCAGCGGAAGGGGCCATAATATTTCACCCATGAAAACTAGGGTCATCTTTGCACAACTCAAGAGATGTAAAATCCGTAACAGGGGTGGGGGGGGGGGGAGGAAATGAAAAAGCACAGTTGATGACTTGAATCCAGCCACTTATTCCCCCCCCCCCCCCCGCCCACCTCCCCTCAGTCTCGGAGGCTACCCAATGCTCCCAAGGAAACTATTCTTATTTCGAAACCAAGGGATGACAAGACAGAGAAACTGGAGATCTACCCCAACCCCCTTCCTCTGCCAGCACGTGAATCCCAGTCAGGGATCAGAGTTAAGCCCCTTCTAATCAGCCTTAGCAAAGCTTCTTGGTGTCAGTAAATAACATTTCAACAGCACTTGCCAGCTCATCCGAGCCAAGTGCCTCTCTCTCTCTCTCTCTCCGCTTCGTGCCAGTGAGCAGGGACACCTCGTCGGTACAATCAAGGCAGACCCCTCCCTCCCCAAGACTCCGGTTCAAGGGATTCTGACAAAGAACACATCCCAGAGCGCAGGCCCCGGACAACTTGCATTTACACAACGCCTGTCACATCAGGAGACACGCCGAGCTCCTTCACAGCTGTGCTGCCAAACTAATATTCAACACCCAACTGCGTTAGGATTGAGGAGCATTCGACCGAACAAAGAGAGAATCACGGAATTTACAGTGCAGAAGGAGGCCATTCGGCCCATCGAGTCTGCACCGGCTCTTGGAAACAGCACCCTACCCAAGGTCAACACCTCCACCCTATCCTCATAACCCAGTAACCCCACCCAACACTAAGGGCAATTTTGGACACGAAGGGCAATTTATCATGGCCAATCCATCTAACCTGCACATCTTTGGACTGTGGGAGGAAACCGGAGCACCCGGAGGAAACCCACGCAGACACGGGGAGAACGTGCAGACTCCGCACAGACAGTGACCCAAGCCGGGAATCGAACCTGGGACCCTGGCGCTGTGAAGCAATTGTGCTAACCACTATGCAACCGTGCTGCTGAGAGGGGGGGGGGGGGGGAGAAAGAGGTCCAGGGAGGGGATTCAGGAGTTTGGGGCCCTGGCAGCTGAAGGTGGAATGATGGGAACCGGGACAATGTGTGGACAAGAGACCAGAGTGATGGGGCATGAATACTGAACGGCTCTTTGGTTTCCGAACACTATCACAAAAGAAAGGGCCAGGCCTTTGTCATCAGTGGTTGCTATGGAGCAGGCAAGGGGACCGTGCAAGATTGCTGGATCTGTTCCTCAGTCCGCACTTTTTACTGTGACTTGTGAAGGGAACATCACGTGAGGAGCTCAGGAGCTGGGTGAGTGGGCCAGAAAGGGGAAGTGACCCTTCTCATTTACGGAAATGCTGAGCAGTTTCAAAGAAGGAACTCTATTTTAGTCAAGTTTCAACCGGGATATTAACCCCATGAGAAAGCAAAGCAGCTGTGTGTGTGTCCACGAACATCCCCCCCCCCCACGCGGTTTCCTCCCGTGTGTGTGTGCCAAGTGTCTCCCTCCCCGCTGACCTCTACTCCCGGTCACTTTCTGTGACCTCCCTCAACAACTGGCAGCAGGCTATTCAGCGGCAAATCCCGCCCAACCCAACCTACCCTCACTCAACGCAGCCCGTAGATTCGCAGATGTCGACAGCACAGGAGGCCATTCGGCCCATCGCTTCCACGTCGGTCAACAAATAACTGACCACAATGATCCCATTTACCGGAATGAACATGAACATCCGCAGGGCAAACACTTGTGCCTCTGGAGGAGGCCCTTCTGCCCCATCCTGGAGGGCTAGCACCCTTCAGCTGGATATGAATCAGTGCGTGTCCATTCCTAGCCAGCACACCCGGTTAAGTAGCTCTTCGCCACAGACAAAAAGAATTTGGTTTCCCATAGCTGTCAAAACAAACTCGAGAACAATTGTTCCATGCCCGTCTGATTCATTTCTCGGATAGTTTGCTGCAGATCCCACCTTCCAATCCCTCAAGCTGCTCCTGGAGCACTGGTCACCCGGAGGTTTAATCCTTGCCGACTCTCGAGCAATCCACACCGGACTCTCACTACACAGCCCTCTCCTCAGATCTCCACGGTTTCAATATTCCTTCCATCCTCTTTTCAAAGCTCCTTCATCAGTGACCTCTCTTCCAACAGGTCGTCAGGTGTGGGGATGTTTGCTGATGACTGCACAATGTTCAGCACATTCGCGACTCCTCAGATACTGAAGCAGTCCCTGTCCAAATGCAGCAAGACCTGGACAATATCCAGGCTCGGGGCTGACAAGTGGCAAGTTACATTCGCGCCACACAAGCGCCAGGCAATGACACTCTCCGACAAGAGAGGATCTAACCACCGCCCCTTGACATTCAATGTCATTACCATCGCTGAATCCCCCCACACTCAACATCCTGGGGTTACCATTGATCAGAAGCTGAACTGGACCCAGGCACATTAATACTGTGGCTACCAGGGCAGGTTAAAGGCTGGGAATCCTACAGCGAGTAACTCACCTCCTGACCCCCCCAAAGCCTGTCCACCATCTACAAGGCACAAGTCAGGAGTGTGATGGAATACTCTCCACTTGCCTGGATGAGTGCAGCTCCAACAACACTCAAGAAGCTCCACACCATCCAGGACAAAGCAGCCCCACTTGATTGTTCCTCCTTCCACAAACATTCACTCCCTCCCCCACCGACACAAAGTGTGTACCATCCACAAGATGCATTGCAGCAACTCAGCAAGGCCCCTTGGCAGCACCTTCCAACCCACAACCACTGCCATCCAGAAGGACAAGAGCAGCAGATACCTGGGAACCCCGCCACCTGGAGGTTCCCCTCCAACTCACTCACCCCCCTGACTTGGAAATATATCGGCCATTCCTTCACTGTCGCTGGGGCAACTTCCTGGAACCTGCTCCCTAACAGCACAGTGGCTGTACCTACACCACAGGGACTGCAGCGGGTTCGAGAAGGCAGCTCACCACCACCGTCTCAAGGGGCAATTAGAGATGGGCAATAAATGCTGGTCTAGCCCAGCGACACACACATCCAGAAAAATGATTTTTTTTAAAAAATAAAATGATCTTGGCTTCAGCACTCCCTCTGATAAATTGTTCCACAACTCTCTTCATTCCCAACCCCAACTCCTCGCTCTTTGGTGGATTACCTTGAAGTGGAGGCTCCCTGGTTACTGGTTTCTCAATTCCCTAACTCCCCGCCCCCCCCCCCCCCCCCCCTTCCCCGGCCACTGACCCCGCTCAATGAGCAGAGTGAGGGGAGACTCCCCTTTCCTTGTGGACTCCTCTCTCAGAGGCTTTCAGAATTCTCAAACCCTCGACTCCAGGTTCTCACTCTGGAATATCGCCAGTCGGTGGGGCGCAGCGACCTGTTTACGGGGTATCTGCTGCCTCTCCGCCCGAGACCGCGTATCTGAGCACAGGTCACGTTATTGGAGCTTGTGTTTTTAAACATCACTCAGCAACTGACTGCCATTCCCAACTTCAATCATCTTCAGCTCAATACATCAATCACCACCTTGGTGGTGGGGGGGGGGGGGGGGGGGGGGCTCGATTCTGCTTTGCAAGCTCGGACCCTGCCCGTGGGACTCTCACTCACTTGGGAATATACTTGTCCTCGCCAATCCGAATGGGATCCTCCATCTTTGGTGGGACGGTCATCATTGGCTGGTTCTGGAGAGAGAGAGAGAGAGAGAGAGAGAGAAGGTGACAGCGAGTGGAGAAGGCAGTCGGCCTCTCTGTGTCAAACCCAGTTCGCACTTGCCCGAAAGTTAGGCCTTCCTTTGTTCAAAAAATATTTGAGGAACTTTCATTTTTAACAATACAACTATAAAAACAGATGTTACAAGTTACTCTGTAAAAATATACACAACCAACAGTATAGACCACATCCAATGAACCCACCCCCTCCTCCAACCATAAACTAAACTAAACACCCCACCTGACAACAGACGGTGACTAACACTGTGAAAGAGGGAATGATGGCTGTCATCTCATGGAGAACCCTTAACTAACACCATGACTGTATATTCGACCTTCTCGACATACAACAATTCCATGAGGTCCTCCAACAAGGCCGAGGCACTGGACTAGACTTCCACCCAAGCAGAACTTGCAACCCCCCCCCCCCCCCCCACCTCCTCCTATTAACAGGGCCAAGGTGAGGACATCCCTCTTCACCCCCATCTGCAGCACCAGCAAGTGCAAGAAGCTGAAAATGGCCACCAGCGAAGGGGGCTCCAGTTTGACGTTAAGAATCTCCGACATGGCGCCGAAGGAGGAGACGCTGAAGTTTAGCAACTTGGGACATGACCAGGACATACGAGTGTGATTAGCCGACCCCTGAGAATACCGCTCACACCCGTCCTCCACTCCATCACCCCAGCCTTGGTCAGATCTGCCCCACGCGCCACCATAAACTGGATCAGGCGGAGTCCCGCACAGGAGGATGTGGAGTTCACCCTGCAAAGGCCTCCACGCCACACCTCCCAATCCAAAATAGGTCCCAATTCCCCCTCCCACTCGGTCTTCACCCAGCAGGGCCGACTCCACTGAGAAGACCTGGCCATAGATACCTGAAGTAGCCCCTGCACCAGTCCCGCTAAAGACATGATCTTCCTCAGAGAAAGTGGCGGTAAGGGAAAGGTATTTCACACAAAGTTACCAATCTGCATTTCTTGGAACAAGTTCGCCCCAGAAGGTTGAAACTATACCGACAGCTCCTCAAGGCTGGCAAACCCTCCATGGAAAGTTCCCAAACCTTTGAAGACCCTTCTCCTCCCCCACAACCGAAACGTCGAGTCCAAACTTGACGGCTCAAGGGGATGGTTACCACAAATAGGACAACAACATGGATAAAGCTCAAAATGCTGTCGAACGAGGCTCCATATCGACAGGGTAGGCCCCACCAACGGGTTGGATTAAAGCCACACAGGGGAGAGTGCAAGCGAGGCAGTTACCAAGGCGACCAAACTAGCGCCCCAGCAAGGACCCACCTCCACCTGTCCCCAGATGGGACTCGGACGGGTAACCTGCCCCAACACCTTCTCAATGTTGGCCGCCTGGTAATCGAATAGCAAACTCGGTAACGCTAACCCCCCTCCTCCCAACTGTCTATCCCTCTGGAGCAATGTCCCACGTATCCTTGGTGTGGCTTGCCCGCCCAAATAAATGGGGCGCCAACTTGAAAACCCTAGGACATTGAAAAAGATAGGTCTTCCGACCAGGAGAGTTACTGACCTGCTCTATCTAATACAGCAAGGCGATCTCTTCAACTTGGTGTATGGAGGTGCACGATTAGCCTTGGCTGGAACAGAAACAGAAGGTGGCTCACGGACAGTGAAGGGAGACACTATTACAGTAAATCACCTTGGCCTGACCCTGTTTAACACCTCGTGCAGAAGACACTGCACCTCTGACAGTGTGGCACCCGCCGGAGGAACGTTTTCTGTCACCAGTGTGTCTGCTGCCTGACACTGAGGGTGGAAATTCGGGCAAGGGAGCCGGGCTGTCGAGCCACACATGGCAATCCCGTGACCAACCCTCCGAAGCACTGGACAGATTTGCTGGGGGCTCCCTCATGCAGCAAGCAAGGAGCCAGTTATTGAGCCAGATTCAGGAGGCCAAACGGCACTGACGGGGGGGAAATCGGAGAACACAGTAGGTTCCAGCTGGGTGAACACAGACAGACTTTCAGATCCTCACTTCATTATAAAAGGGTCAGTGTCACTTTGTCACCACGACCATTGCCAAGCTCTGGTGCAATGGATCACAGCAGCTGCACACAGTGCTCGATCTTCCTCCCCGGTCACTAGACGAGTATAAAATGCCCTTTCAGCAATGCCCAGATCACGAAGGTGTTTCAGCAACAAAAAAACAAATCTCTTGTTCAATACACTTCAGCACAGCTACACTGCACATCCAGCAAGGGGGGGGGGGGGGGGGAGAGAGAGAGTATGGCAGCTGCAATATCGAAACTCATTTATCATCGCTCTGCACTGAACCACATTGAAATTCTGCCTGGAAGCTGCAGCACCACTCTACAATGCCGATCACTGCTGCAGTTCACTGAACCTTCACGTTGAATTGGTGTTTGAGCGTGCAGTAACGATATCATTATTCTCTCAATGGGTCATTAGCAATCGGTTCGCTTTTGTTTTGTGGACTGTATCATCTTGAAGGTGATAGAGAGAAAGAGACAGAGCGAGACAGAGGGAGACAGAGTGAGCGAGACAGAGGGAGAAAGAGAGAGAGAGAGAGAGAGAGAGAGAGACAGACAGACAGAGAGGGAGAAAGAGAGAGAGAGACAGACAGAGGGACAAAGAGAGAGAGAGAGAGAGACAGACAGAGGGATAAAGAGAGAGACAGAGAGAGACAGAGGGACAAAGAGAGAGGGAGAGAGACAGAGACAGAGGGAGAGAGAGAGAGAGAGACAGACAGAGGGAGAGAGAGACACAGAAGGAGAGATAGAGAGAGAGGGAGAAAGAGAGCGAGAGACAGAGGGAGAAAGAGAGAGAGAGAGACAGAGGGAGAAAGAGAGAGACAGAGGGAGAAAGAGAGAGACAGAGGGAGAAAGAGAGAGAGAGAGAGAGAGAGAGGGAGAGAGGGAGAGAGGGAGAGAGAGAGACACAGAGGGAGAAAGAGAGAGAGAGAGACAGAGGGAGAAAGAGAGAGAGAGAGACAGAGGGAGAAAGAGAGAGAGAGAGACAGAGGGAGAAAGAGAGAGAGAGAGAGAGAGGGAGAAAGAGAGCGAGAGACAGAGGGAGAAAGAGAGAGAGAAAGAGAGACAGAGGGAGAAAGAGAGAGAGAGAGAAAGAGACAGAGGGAGAAAGAGAGAGAGAGAGAGAGACAGAAAGAGAGAGAGAGAGACAGAGGGAGAAAGAGAGAGAGAGAGAGAGAGAGGGAGAGAGGGAGAGAGAGAGACACAGAGGGAGAAAGAGAGAGAGAGAGACAGAGGGAGAAAGAGAGAGAGAGAGACAGAGGGAGAAAGAGAGAGAGAGAGACAGAGGGAGAAAGAGAGAGAGAGAGAGAGAGGGAGAAAGAGAGCGAGAGACAGAGGGAGAAAGAGAGAGAGAAAGAGAGACAGAGGGAGAAAGAGAGAGAGAGAGAGAAAGAGACAGAGGGAGAAAGAGAGAGAGAGAGACAGAGGGAGAAAGAGAGAGAGAGAGAGAGAGACAGAGGGAGAAAGAGAGAGAGAGAGAGAGAGACAGAGGGAGAAAGAGAGAGAGAGAGAGACAGAGGGAGAAAGAGAGAGAGAGAGAGACAGAGGGAGAAAGAGAGAGAGAGAGAGACAGAGGGAGAAAGAGAGAGAGAGAGACAGAGGGAGAAAGAGAGAGAGAGAGAGAGGGAGAAAGAGAGAGAGAGAGACAGAGACAGAGACAGAGAGAGACAGAGAGAGAGAGAGAGAGAGAGACAGAGGGAGAAAGAGAGAGAGAGAGAGAGACAGAGGGAGAAAGAGAGAGAGAGAGAGAGACAGAGGGAGAAAGAGAGAGAGAGAGAGACAGAGGGAGAAAGAGAGAGAGAGAGACAGAGGGAGAAAGAGAGAGAGACAGAGGGAGAAAGAGAGAGAGAGACAGAGGGAGAAAGAGAGAGAGAGAGAGAGAGAGACAGAGGGAGAAGAGAGAGAGAGACATAGGGCGACAGAGAGATAGAAGAAAGAGAGAGAAAGAGAAGGAGACAGAGAGAGGAGAGAAAGAGAGACAGAGACACAAAGGAACAAACAGAGAGAATGGAAAAAAGAGAAAAGAAAACGCAGATGAAGGAAGAGGGGGAGTAACTTGCTTTGCAGCAACACCAAGACTTGCATCATCTTGCAGAACACCAGTGAAGTTCTGACACTGAATCACATGCAGGGCACAGGAGGACCCACAAGACATGGGCCTGATGGGAGTCTGCCAAAGAGTCACCACATGACTGAATCAGTCACACAGCACTGAAGGAGACTATTAAAGCCATCATGATTATACCAAGCTAGTCTTTAAAGAGATGACCAAGGTTAAATCCTCTGACTGGAGGAGTGATTGCAAGGCTGGAAATCCAGCTGTTAATTAGAAACTGCTCAACATTTGCACTCAGTGTCTGTCTTTTCGAATGGGACCATCACCAATACACAGAATCTAAACATGTCCCTCGACATTCAATGCGTTACCATCACTGAATCCCCCACAATCAACATCCTGGGGGTTACCATTGACAGGAAACTGAACTGGACCCAGCCACATTAATACTGTGGCTACCAGGGCAGGTCAGAGGCTGGGAATCCTACAGCGAGTAACTCACCTCCTGACCCCCCAAAGCCTGCCCACCATCTACAAGGCACAAGTCAGGAGTGTGAGGGAATACTCTCCACTTGCCTGGATGAGCGCAGCTCCAACAACACTCAAGAAGCTCGACCCCTCGTACAAACATTCAACAACTCCCGAAGATTCCTTAGACAGCACTTTCCCCTCCAAGTCACTCACCCCCCTGACTGGGAAATATGTCGGCCTTTCCTCCACTGTCGCTGGGTCAACATCCTGGAACTCCCTCCCTAACAGCACAGTGGGTGTACCTACACCACTTGGCAACTAAAATAAGCAGCTCAGTGCCGCCTTGTGAAGGGACAATTAGGGTTGGGCAGTGAGTGCTGCCCCAGCCAGCCATGCACACACCCCAGATGCAGAATAATGAAAGACAGCATGGGGAGATCTGCTTGCTCCATCCATCTTCCCGTCTTCCTTATATTCATTCATTCCCATTCCCACCCCCCCACGCCGACGGAAACCCCTGTTGAATAACTCCGAGAAGGTTCATGGTGCATTTCGTCCGCTCACTGCCATCAGGGAAGCTGTGCTGCACACTGTTGCTGAACAGCAGCACACTGGAAATGCTCAACTCAGCAGCCCCTCGCTCCTGTTCATGTGCAAAGCAGCTGTCTCCAACCAGGAAGGTGAAATACCGACTTCCACCAGTTACCCCTGGGTGAGCGATTTGCAGAAGGCAGCTGTCAGAGGGGGAAGCTGGTGCAAACACTGCAGGAAGTGTGTGGGTGACAGGCTGTGGTCAAGGCCCCAAGGTGCAGGAAGGTCAGAGCAGAGGTTGTGAAACAACACAAATTGGCTTGGAGAGACAAAGCAGGAGGGACACGAAACAAACAGTCTGCAGACATGCTGAGCACGTGTGTGTGTCCTTCAGGAGGCGTGTGGTTTCTCTCGACACCACTTCCCCAACAGAATCAGCAGCAGTCAGGTGTGCTGTGCTATCCCAGCAGGCCACATCTGGCTTTGATCAAACTGCTGCTTAATCCAACAATCACTCCCCTTCCCACCTCCAACGCGAACTAGTATCTTACAGATATCATTGCAGCAGCATCAGATAGTGACATTTAAGGGGCATCTTGACAAATACATGAATAGGATGGGAATAGAGGGATACGGACCCAGGAAGTGTGGAAGATTGTAGTTTAGTCGGGCAGCATGGTCGGCACGGGCTTGGAGGGCCAAAGGGCCTGTTCCTGTGCTGTACATTTCTTTGTTCTTTGTAGATCCCAAACTTCATTTAAGGGCGGCACAATAGCACAGTGGTTAGCACTGCTGCCTCAGCACCAGGGACCCGGGTACGATTCTGGCCTCGGGTCACTGTCTGTGCGGAGTCTGCACGTTCTCCCCGTGTGTGCGTGGGGTTCCCCCGGGTGCTCTGGTTTCCTCCCACAGTCCAAAGATGTGCAGGTGGATTGGCCATGATCAATTGCCCCTGAGTATCAAAAACGTTAGGGGTGAGGGGGTTCCTGGGTTACGGGTGGAGGCGTGGGCTTCAGTCGGGTGCTCGATGGGCCGAATGGACTCCTTCTGCACTGTCGGGATTCTACGACAAAGATTCTATCATGTCAACATTGGCTGCATCGCCTCCCTGTCAGCTGGGGGGGGGGGGGGGGGGGGGGGGGAGCACAGCGAATCCAAAATCTGTGGAATCTGCTTCCAGACGTTGAGTGGGACCAGTGCCATGGATTGACAGTATTGTCGGTGAAAAGAGAGACAGAGAGAAAGAGAGACAGAGAGAGACAGAGACAGAGAGACAGAGAAAGAGAGCGACAGAGAAAGAGAGCGACAGAGACAGAGAGCGACAGAGACAGAGAGAAACAGAGACAGAGAGAAACAGAGACAGAGTGAGAGAGACAGAGTGAGAGAGACAGAGAGGGAGACAGAGACACAGAGAGAGACACAGAGAGAGACAGAGTGAGAGACAGAGTGAGAGAGAGAGTTCTCACTTCACTGCAGTGCTTCAGATTGTCATTCCACACACCCTCTCACACCTCCCCCCTCCCCTTGGGAGGCAGCGGTGCTAATAGCCACTCTGCCACCGTGCTGGTCATCACAGGGGTGAAGTGAGACAGTCAGCAGAGACACCCTCCTGCCAACACGGTCGGACGTGTTTCCCAACCTGAGGCTTGCCCCACGCACACAAGACTCTTCACAGGACTGCCAGACACCTCGAAAGCCAACTCTTCCTTCCCTGTGCTGGAGCCCAGGGGTCCCCCCCTGCCCCCCAGACCACTGACAACAACATTCCCCCCATCCACCCACTCCATTCTCACTGCTCCCACTCCCATGTGCCAGAGCTGAACCTCGGGGGGAGGGGAATCTCTTTCAGACCCACTCCTGGCCTGTCCGAGGGGGCAGCTGTATGGCTGTGACCAGCATCGCCCCCAGCAAGCCAAGGGGGCACCAGGAACCAGTCTTGCCTCTGCTCTGGTAAGTTGCAGGAGGGGGTGAGGGAGGGAAGATTTTCTCTGTCTGTCCTGTTACCTTGTTAACAGTTCCTTTCTTCCTTCCATGCGTTGTGCTGCGGGCTGGTGTGGATCTCTCACCCCCTCCTCACTCACTCAGCCCCCACTCCAGCTCTGAACAAAAGCCGTGTGAACATGGCACTCCGTTCCTGCTGAGGGGAGCAGCGCAACTGTGTCCATTTCAGCTGATTGACGGGCCGGGCGGCCAATCAGCGGCGCCGGCGGCTCCTTGGCAACATTGGGCTTCTGAAAGTAACAAAGGGGCCGGCCGACCAATGGGGGGCGGGGCTGGGCAGGGGGCGGGACCTGGCTGCAGACAATAACAGAGGGGGGATGTGGTCAGATTTAAAGAGACACACCCCTCACCGAGGGACTCTCACTCAACAGGGGGATGGACAGCCAGCCTACACACACAGCAGCCACACACACTTTCCAAATTCAAACTCACCTCTTTTGGAAGCCCCTCAGCCCAGAGAGAGCTGCACATTTTCTTTTATTTTCATGTACTTAATGGTCTGTTTGAGCTGCTCGCAGGAAAATACTTTTCACCGTGTCTCGGTACACGTGACAATAAACAAAATCCAGATTTCTGCCACAGCCTGTGAGGTGTCAGTCCCGAGGGCAGCTTCACTGGGACGTTCCCAGGCTCCTTCCCCCGAATTGATGGGCGCCATCATCTTGTTCCTGTGAGATATCAAGAGGGCAAGTGAGGGGCAAAGAGGAAACGGCAGGCAAGTCTCCTTTAAGCCTCAAACCCAAACAGTTCCCACCCACACGAAGCAAGACGCTGCACGCCCTCCCCATCCCCCCCCCCCCCCCTCCCCTCTCGGGGGGATTATATAGAGACTCTTGCCCATCTGTCAAACCATCTGTGCTGGTGGCAGACTGGCACAAGAGTCAAACACAGTCTCCATTGGTTTCGCAGGGATTCAGAGGCCATAAGATCAGAAGACATCGGGGCAGATGAAATGAAAAATTTGAAATGAAAATCGCTTATTGTCACGAGTAGGCTTCAATGAAGTTCCTGTGAAAAGCCCCTAGTCGCCACATTCCGGCGCCTGTTCGGGGAGGTGGTACGGGAATTGAACCCGCGCTGCTGGGCTGCCTTGGTCTGCTTTCAAAGCCAGCGATTTTGCCCTGTGCTAGATTGAGGCCATTCAGCCCATCGGGTCTGCTCCGCCATTCAATCATGGCTAATATGTATCCCATCCCCATTCTCCAGCCTTCTCCCCGGAACCCCTGTTGTGCGCCCCTGCGCCCCACTCTCTCAGTCCCTGCCCTCGAGTCCCCAACTCTGAATGAGCCCCTGAACAGAGGGCTATCCCGCTGAACAGACCTGTCTCTGCACTCCGAATCAACTCGGGGAAGCAAGGCGATGGCAGATTCCTGCCAACATTGTGAGCTGCAACCGTGCCAGCCAAGGAATCAAGGTGCTTCTGACCGACACCCGCTGCCCTTTTTCCTGATCACTTCCCCATTCTGGGCAAAAGCGACTGTGGAACAAATTCCCTGCACCTGGCCTGTCACCAAATTCACTTTCAGTGAGCTTGTGCATCAAAGAGGCAACACTGCTTGACCACCGCAGCAAGAGTCCATTTCGTCCATCGTGCGCATTCTCACTCCAAATCTGTCCCAGTCTTTCCCCTTTCAGACTCGCTGTTCAATCTGCTTCCTGCACCCCAAGAGGCAGGACATTTCCCATCACAACTCAAAGCCACACAGGGTTTTCTACTTGTCACAATCCCTGTCAAAGAAAGGAATCCTCAGGGGAGCTACAGTAGTCAGCACAGTGGTCAGCACAGTGGTCAGCACAGTGGTCAGCACAGTGGTCAGCACAGCGGTCAGCACAGCGGTCAGCACAATTGCTTCACAGCTCCAGGGTCCCAGGATCGATTCCCGGCTTGGGTCACTGTCTGTGCGGAGTCTGCACGTTCTCCCCGTGTGGGCGTGGGTTTCCTCCGGGGGCTCCGGTTTCCTCCCACAGTCCAAAGATGTGCAGGTTAGGTGGATTGGCCACGCTAAATTGCCCTTCGTGTCCCAAAAAAGAATAGATGGGGTTACTGGGATACGGGGTGGGGTGGAGGCGTGGGCTTTAGTGGGGTGCTCTTTCCAAGGGCCGGTGCAGACTCGATGTGCCGAATGGCCTCCTTCGGCTCTGCAAATTCTATTGTATGATTCATAAAGCGAATGGGAAGGAAACCATTGGACAAGATTCCAGTTTTACAACAACCTTTACTGTAACTGGAATCAACATCATTCAAACATGAGTAACAAATGAGGGGTGTTTCAGACAAAGAGGTCAGTTTCACTTGAAATAGTCGATACGATAAAGATATGCCTCACATAATTCCAAGTGCTTCCCGCGCCCATGTGGGACCACACGCAATCCCATAGTCTTTCTAGCTTAACTTCAGTCGTCAGATCTCTTGCTTCTCGTTCAATCAATTCAGCCCTTGGCATTCACCAGCAACCACATTCCAAAGTGCCCAGGCACGATTGCAACTGGCAAAGTGTGACAGGGGTGACAACAGTCCTATTGGCACAGACTCCCCAGGGACTCCCCTGTCTGAACCCTTTAAACAGTCGGATGGGCTCTGGCAACACGGAAACATCAGCCGCAGGAGACTTGTGCAATCCACATTCTAAGCCCTTCCTGTCTTAAGCTCTCTGCTCTTTCCAACTGTGCAACACACAAGCGCACACGCTCAGTAACGCAGCCCCTGCACTATTCTCAGACCTGCTTTAACACCAGGATCTGTTAGAAAACCTCCAAAAAGAAACCTGTTCCACCTGTAGGGAACACTGCTTGTTTCCTCTTCATGTGAATCTTAACACATCCCCACTGCAATTAGCTTTCGATTTACTCTTTGCTTCTTAGGTGTTCATACCCATGGAAACCTTGGGTCACGTGGCTATTTCCCTGGCACCTAATCCCTGCCACGATCAGGAAAGCAATTAACCCTCTTTCAGAATATTCCCAAGCCCACTTTGGTCTCAAAGGAACATTCCAGAAAGTAAACACAGGCCTTTCCCTGCATGCGAATCATCTCTAATCAATCACCTGGCATCTGTGTCCTTCTGATGAACCTTGTTACCAAAGGAACAGTTTTTCCTCATCTACTCGCTCTCAATCCTTCATGAATTTGAACAGCAGGACTAGATTTCCTCTTCACCCTCGCTGCTCTGGGGGAAATAGCTCCAGGTTCTCCTGTCCCTCCATGTCCCTGAACGTCCTCGTTACCCAATCTGATAAATCTCTTCTGCAGTCTCTCTCTGAGGTTTTGACATTGTCTCTGACCTGTGGCCCCAGACCTGGAACCGATGCACAGCTGGGGCCTAACCTGTCACCTGTGAAGCTTTGGGAAATTGCAAACCACCCCCTCACCGCGTCCCCGCCCGACATCCTCAATGGTCCGATGTATGTGGGAGAGACGACGCAGCAACTCCAACCGTAGCAGCACACCACTCGTGCCTCCAGTCAGCATCTCAGCAGTTTGGGATGGGGAGCTGGGACAGAAACGAGACCGGGAACTGGCATTCCCCTAGAGACGGAGCAGTGATCTGATCAAGGTGCAGGAGACTTCTCGTCAGAGGGAGTAGACTGGAGTACAGAGAAACCAGTCAGTCCGGCTGACAGCATCGGCAGCCCACAAAGATCCCAAAGCAGGACATGTCGGAGGTACAGCAGCCAGCATTTTCTCCACAGCAGGAAATTCTGAAATCCTCCCCTCCGGAATGCTGTCGATGCCGAGAGTTCACATCAACGAATGGGTCATGGCAGCAGGAGGGAAGGAGCTGTCCCAGCAAACGGAGTTGAGACTCAGACCAGCCTTGCTCTAGGAGCTGAATGGCCTGTTCCGACGCCCGGCGTTTCTGATTCTGTCATGTTTAGTACACAGTGTGAACCTACACTGCTTTCTATTTGATACGCCATCAGTAATAGACGACGTGTGATAAACGTAACTGAGGCTTTAATACACTATACAGCAAGCCTCCTGTCTCTGGACCCGATCTGGGTCTGGAGGTGGAGACTTGCCACTTTTATACAGAAGCCCCGAGGGGAGGAGCCACAGGCGGAGCCAGCCTGGACAAGCCCAGGCATGCACAATACAGCACAGTGAATATAATACAATGGACACTATAATGTGGTTTACCACATTCACCCCCTCTTTAAAGAGAGTCCGGCGGGGTTGAAGTGGTCTTAAAGGTCAAGTCTGTCGGGGGCTTTGACCTTCCGCTGTGACCGCCTCAGTCCCGGCTGTGGTGTAGGCTCCGGTGTCGAGACCTGCGAGTCCGGGAGCGTGTTGTCACTTCTTCACACAGATGATGAGTCGGCGAAGCGGGGGGGGGGGGGGGGGGGGGGGTGAGTGGGCGGGGGTGGTGGTGCTTGTCCTTGGTGGGCCTGCGGGAGTCAGTTCGTGAGGGAGGTGGGAGGGGGGAGACGGTGCAGGGTGGGGTGTGGTGGTGATGGTCGCCGGGGAGCCTGCAGGAGCCAAATCCCGAAGGGAGACCGCATCCTGCCGCCCGTCCTGGTGTGTCACGGAGGCGTATTGGGGGTTCGCAGGGAGCAGCAGGACCTTCTCGACGAGGGGGTCGGTTTTATGGCTCCTCGCATGCTGCCGGAGGAGGACGGGCCCCGGGACTGTCAGCCAGGACGGAAGCGAGGCCCCAGAGGTGGACTTCCTGGGGAAGACGAACATACGCTCATGAGGAGTCTGGTTAGTGGCCGTACACAGGAGCGACCGGATGGAGTGGAGCGCATCGGGGAGGACTTCCTGCCAGCAGGAAACTGGGAGACTTTTCAACCGCAGGGCCAGGAGGACGGCCTTGTCGCGTTCTCCCTCTCCACCTGTCTATTTCCCCGGGGGTTATAGCTGGTCGTCCTGCTGGAGGCAATGCCTTTGCTGAGCAGGAACTGACGCAACTCGTCACTCATGAAGGAGGAACCCCGGTCGCTATGGATGTAGGTGGGGAACCCGAACAAGGTGAAGAGACTGTGCAGGGCCTTGATGACGGTGGCAGAGGTCATGTCAGGGCATGGGATGGCGAAGGGGAATCAACGATGTTGAGGAAGTACACGTTACGGTCAGTGGAGGGAGGGGCCCTTTGAAGTCCATGCTGAGGCGCTCAAAAGGGCCGGAGGCCTTTACCAGATGTGCTCTGTCTGGCCGACAGAAGTGCGGTTTGCACTCCGCGCAGAGCTGGCAGTCCCTGGTCACGGTCCTGACCTCCTCGATGGAGTAGGGCAGGTTGCGAGCCTTGATAAAGTGGAAAAAGCGGGTGACCCCCAGGTGACAGAGGTCGTTGTGGAGGGCCCTGAGTCGGTCTACTTGTGCGCTGGCACATGTACCGTGGGAGAGGGTATCTGGGGGCTCATTGAGCTTCCCGGGTCGATAAAAGATGTCATAGCTGTAGGTGGAGAGCTCGATCCTCCACCTCAGGATCTTGTCGTTCTTGATTTTGCCCCGCTGTGTGTTGTTAAACATGAAGGCAACCGACCGCTGGTCAGTGAGGAGAGTGAATCGCCTGCCGGCCAGGTAATGCCTCCAATGTCTCACAGCTTCTACTATGGCTTGGGCCTCTTTTTCGACTGAGGAGTGTCGAATTTCGGAGGCACGGAGGGTACGGGAGAAGAAAGCCACGGGCCTGCCCGCCTGGTTGAGTGTAGCGGCCGGAGCAAAGTCCGACGCATCGCTCTCCACCTGGAAAGGGATGGACTCGTCCACAGCGTGCATCGCGGGTTTGGCGATGTCTGCTTTGATGCGATCGAAGGCCAGTCGGGCCTCAGTCGCCAGGGGAAACGTGGTGGACTTGATCAATGGGCGGGCCTTGTCCGCGAAGTTGGGGACCCACTGGGCATAGTAAGAGAAGAACCCCAGGCATCTCTTCAGGGCCTTGGGGCAGTGGGGGAGGGGGAGTTCCAGGAGGGGGCGCATGCGGTCGGGGTCGGGCCCTAGGACTCCACGTTCCACGACGTAGCCGAGGATGGCCAGGCGGGTTGTGCGAAAGACGCATTTCTCTCTATTATAAGTGAGGTTCAGGAGTTTCGCGGTGTGGAGGAAGCACCGGAGGCTCTCGTTATGGTCCTGCTGGTCACGGCCGCAGATGGTAACATTGTCTAGGTACGGTAACGTGGCCCGCAGCCCGTACCTGTCAACCATTCGGTCCATTTTCCTTTGGAAGACCGAGACCCCGTTGGTGACGCCGAAGGGAACCCTGAGGAAGTGATAGAAGTGGCCGTCTGCTCGAAGGCAGTGTATTGGCGGTCCTCCGGGCGGATAGGGAGCTGGTGGTGCGCAGACTTCAAGTCGACTGTAGAGAAGACTCGATACTGCGCAATCTGATTGACCATGTCAGATATGCGGAGGAGGGGTACGCATCGAGCTGCGTGTACCCTGGCTGTAATCGATGACCATCCGGTGCTTCTCCCCAGTCTTGACGACCGCCACTTGGGCTCTCCAGGGGCTGTCACTAGCCTCAATGATGCCCTCTCGCAGGAGTCGCTGGACCTCGGACCTGACGAAGGCCCTGTCCTGGGCACTGTAGCGTCTGCTCCTGGTAGCGACGGGCTTACAGTCCGGGGTGAGATTTGTGAAGAGGGAGGGTGGGGCAACCTTAAGAGTCGCAAGGCTACAGACGGTGAGGGGGGGGGGGGGGGGCAGGGGTCCGTTGAACCTTCGGGTTAGGCTCTGGAGATGGCATTGGACAGTGAGGGTCGCGACACAGTACCCCGGATCTCCACTGCGTGGGATCCGGAAGCCAGGGAGATTTTCCGGGTCGGGGCTGGGATGGGGAGGGAGCAGCGCCTTACTGTATCTGGGTGAATGAAGCTGTCCGTGCTCCCGGAGTTGAAAAGGCAGGCCGTCTCGAGCCCGTTGATCCGGACGGTCATTGTAGACTTCGCGAGGTGGTCCAGTGTGATGGAGGCATGTGTCGGAAGACGGTCGGCGGACCGGTCGTCGGTAACGGCGGCCAGCGTACGTTCGGGCGAGCTGGGTTACCGGGAGGCTGCGGAGGGGTCCCAAGATGGCGGCCATGAGTCGCACGTGGCGGGCGAGGTGCAAGATGGCGTCCAACATGGCGGCCCGTGGGTCGCACGTGTCGACTGAGATTTAAAATGGCGGCGCCCACGGTTTCACATGGCGGATGGCGCGGCAGCTGGGGGTGGCCCCGACAGGGAGCAGGCAGAGCTGCTAGGCCTCGAAGATTTAGTGGGGGGGTCGGGCCTGGCAGGCTTTTGCGAAGTGGCCCTTCTTCCCACAGCCATTACAAGTAGCGTTCCGTGCCGGGCAGCGTTGCCGGGGTTGAGTACCCTGGCAGCAGAAGTAGCACTTCCGTGCCGCACGGTCGGAGGTGTAGGCCCCCATGTTCTGGGAGGCCATCTCCAGTGAGTTGGAGAGCTGGACTGTCTCTGGGAGGCCGATTGTCCCCCCTGGCGGATATAGTGCGAGTGCATGCCTGCGACATAGGCGTCCCTGATCAGCAGCTCCGCGTGCTGGGTAGCCGAAATCGTCCGGCAGTCACAGTTTCGACAGAGCATGTGCAAAGCGCACAGGAATTCCGCGAGTGATTCCCCAGGGCGTTGGCGTCTCGTGGCGAGGAGGTGCCGAGAATACACCTGGTTGACGGATTTCACATAATGTCCTTTTAGCAGCGTTATCGCCTCCGCGTAGGAGGGGGTGTCCCTGATGAGGTTAAAGACTCTTGGGCTCACCCGTACGGGGAGGACCTGCTTCTTCTGGAGGTCCATGAAGTCTTTGTTGAAGGATGCGAGGTACGCCTCGAAGCAGCTTAGCCAGTGTTCAAAAGTCTCTGTGGCGTCAGCTGCTTGTGGGTCCAGTTCCAGGCGATCAGGCTTGAGTGAGGAGTTCATCTTTAGAACTTTAGTGCATTAAATTGATACACCATCAATAATAGACGACGAGTGATAAACGTAACTGAGGCTTTAATACACTATACAGCAAGCCTCCTGTCTCTGGACCCGAACTGGGTCTGGAGGTGGAGACTTGCCACTTTTATACAGAAGCCCAGAGGGGAGGAGCCACAGGCGGAGCCAGCCTGGACAAGCCCAGTCTTGTACCACACAGCACAGTGAATATAATACACTGAACACAATAACGTGGTTTACCACACTATTGTGCAGCAAGCTTCAAGAGCACAGTCCCCAGTCAGACCCAAGTCCATTTATTGGTGTCTGCCTTCATGGACTTGTACTGTCGAACAATATGGAAATTTGCAGATAGATGCAAGGTTTTCCATGCTTGTGTTTAGAATGGCCACAGTGTGTGTCTGTGTGTTTGTGTGTGTGTGTCTGCCTGTGTGTGTGTATCTGTATGTGTGTATGTGTGTGTGTGTGTTTGAGTGTGTGTGTGTCTGCCTGTGTGTGTGCGTCTGTGTATCTGTATGTGTGTGTGCGTTTGTGTGGAACGTGTCTGTGTCACAGTTCACTCAGAGTCCAGGTTGCGGTAACAACATGCCCTTTTCCCTGCACACTGTAGCCTGGAGCTGTGGATAGTGATGGCAGAGGCTCCGACATTCTTCCCTCACACGGCATGAGCAGGAACCTCTCCCCCGCCTGCCGGTGGCCTGGCATTTGCAGGTTGACAGGCAACCGGTTGGGTCGGGTGATGAAATGAATGTACCCGCCCTTGACCAACAGGTCCCGGGTGGCATTCGAGAGGAGAACTGAATGTGATGAAGCTGTGTCTTCTGGCCGTGAGGACAGCGGGCACAGGACCAGGAGCCAATGCTGACGGTCTGGAAACACTGAGGGGAGACGGTGTTGCCAGTGTTTCGTCCCTGGCCAAACCAAGGCCTTTCCGGGTGCTCGGTTAAGGGATCCCGTGGGTGGTGGGGGGGGGGGGGGGGGGGCACTGTACAAAGAAGAGGAGAAACGAGAGAGTTTGTCCAGCATTCTGATCCAGCAGTCCTGCCTGGCCCGACATCTGGGGGAACCTGGTGTTGCGCTGACCATCGTGACAGCCGCTTTGAAGTCCAATCTCTAACCTCTCCCACTTCTGATGGAAGATCTCTGTGAACTCTGTTTTTCCATCTCACCACGAAGGAGGCTGCCACACCGGGATGTGCTGTCCCAGCAGTCTCTGTTTGGGATTTCCAGCACCTGCAGCGTTTTCCTTCCTTTGGGTGGTTGTGAGATTTAACAAGGTACAAAACTGAGGACAAATCTTCCCTTCGACATCAGCTCCATCGCATTGCACCCAAGAGCTTCAAGCCAGCATCGAAGTACATCATTACGTCGAGGTTCAGGAAGATTGTGTGAAGCCTAGAGTGGGGTATAGGACTTGGTGAGGAGCAGGCGTTAGCGTCGGAATACATGTGACTCGAACTCACGCCCGTGGACGACAATGGAAGGCTTGTATCTTGTATCAGCAAGCAGCACTGTGCGTCAGAGAAATACACAACACCGGCCTTTAAAATTAAAGCACGAACAGCTGACACAAAGCAAAGCTCACAGAAGCAGTTAAAGGGGACTGTCTAAAATGGACAAGATATCCAGACGAGACTCACCCGGTCAGAGCGAAATCAAGCTGCACGTCCCCCCCCCCCCCCCCCCCCACGCACAAAGTGCCCGTGTGCGCATCATTTCCTCTTCCACTGTCAGCGCAAGTTGAGCAGTGACTCCTCTTGATCACTCCTCCACTTTGTCTCCCAGGCCAGTCAAACAGGCTCAGGTGGTGAGAGAGAAGAGGTGCCCACAAGTGTTGTGGACCCCAACAGCCCGCTGCCACCACGCACGCCGAGGGTCTGGATGTGGACCCCACGGGATCGGTCTCTCTGCTCAGCAAGGTATTGAGAATGGTCAGGGTTCTGGTTCAACACAACGACATGAAATCCATGACTGGCCACAGCCCTGCACAGGCCGAGGTCTAGTTTGGATCCGAGGTCGCTGACTTGACCATATGCCTGACTCAGACGGTAGACATGAAGTCTGACCGGTACAGAGCGGCAGACAGGAGTGAAGGTCTACAGTCAGGATCAGAGGCAGCAGTAAGTATCTCACACGGAAGCTGCACCTTTTAACCTCCAGCCTTCCCCACGGTGGTTCCACAGAGAGGCCTCGACGCAGCTTTTGAAAGGTACGTGTGTTTGGCTGCATTGCCCTGCACCCAATGCCGCAACAGGGAGAATCACTCTTTCATTTTGACACCCCAGCCACTGATGTTTTAGGCCGGGGGAGAAGGCCATGCGGCCCATTGAGCAGCTCTGCTGACCCTTGACCGCAAGGCCCTGTGTGCTTCAGGACATTCCCAAGTGCTTCACAATGATGGACTGTTGAAGCATGGTCAGGGGTGGGAGGTCGGGGTCACTGCAACATGCCGCAGACTCGGCTGATCCTCTCGGGTCTTCCAATGTCCACCCGAGGGAGGGCCGGACAAGGCCCTCCTCCGACAGGGCAGCATCCCCTCGGCCTTCATATTGCTGCTCTCTGGAATGGGAATGTGCAGTTCTGACGGAGAGGTGAGAGTGTTACCCAGTCCCCGAGCCAACGCCGACCGCTTTCACCAAGAGAAGCCCCTTTCCCCTCCAGCCCGTCTTTGTGTAGCGGTCGAATCGCTGCTCTGAGGCAGTAGGAGTGCGATTGAGTTCCACTGCATCCTCTCCACTTACCATCTCCCTATGAGACGTGGTGTCCAGACCACAGAAACTCCTCAGATCTCAAGTCAAGCCACAGATTGAAACCACATTGCTGAAAGTAGGAATCATTGACAGTCAGTCTGCTCATTACCAAGACCTCACTGCACACTGTAATCTCGGTAGGCACGCCTCAGCGCCACTCTTGTGAGGGGAGGACTTTAACTCACTGAATCTGCCCCCTGGAGTCCTCCAGAGCTCGGGCATTATCGTTAAGGGGGCTTCGTTTACCTGCAGGGGCTTATTCCCCTGGTCTCCTTTGCCATTGATAGTGGGCAAGGTATAAACTCCCCCAAAGTCTGACCACACTCAGAGTGGATCTGAACCACCGACATACGAATGTTACCAAGTTGCAGGAATCAGACCAACTCCACTGGAGCAGTGTTTTTCAAACTTTTTTGCCCGGGACCCATTTTTACCAACCGGCCGACCTTCGCGACCCACCATTTTCTCCTCCCTTTAATGCGAGAGGTGAGCCTGGGCTTATATTCTACAGTCGAGAGTGAGGAGGAATGAGAACTGACCTCAGTGAAACAGGCATTATTCTCTCAACACTCTGCAGAGCAGATGCAGAATGTGAGTTTTCCTCAGATGGGCAGTTTACTGCCTGGGGATATAGTCTGCAGATTACAATGTGACGGTTTTAGACATCGGTGAGGACGAAATATTTCACTCAAAGCATCGTGAATCTTTTTAACCTCCGAAATTCCCAATCAAAGAGAGTTCTGCAGGCTCAGCCATGGAGCAGATTCAACACAGGTGCAGGAAGACCGAATTGAATTTTTAAAAGAAGATCTTCTCCTGGGTCAGCACGCTGAATTCCCGCGATCGGGAACGCCGCGAAGGACGGCTCCGCGACCCCCGCTGAGAAAATGCCTGCACTAGAGGCACCAGGGTTGAATTTTAACCCCCAGGGCACATCTGCAAGCAACTTGGGCTGCAGAACCTGGGCTGGGAGTGGCAAATAAAGAAACTGCGAGAGGAGGGAGTCAAGGATGTTTGGCTTGGACCAGGATCCTCCAAGCAGTCAACGTTCTGGGGGTGGAAAGGTGGGGCGCCGGGAGGACGGGCATGTCAGGTGGCCAGCGGAGAGTGTGTGTGGGCAGGTCACCTCATGGCCCGCGGAGACCAGGAACGCATCCAACCGGAGTTGGCAACACTATCAGCCCAGAGGTGGCACCGCCCTGTCGTCAGCTCGTGGGTGGCCCAGTTGCGAACCCAAGTGTCCGTGGACTCGGTCAGCTCCTTCTCTGCATCGTTGGAACATTTTGCCATGGTGCAAACAGACGGGGGGGCGGGGGGGGCGCTATTTAACACACTCCTCATGGAGGGCTCGCAAAGTACTTCTTCTGTTTGTTTATTGCTGCAACCCACACAGAGAGGTGGCTGGATGTGGAAAGTGAGATCCCTGGCAGTAAGGCATGCCCTTGACGAGGACCCATTGCCAGGTTTGGGGCTGGAGAGGTTGGACAGTTCTCTCAAAGAGCCAGTACGTGCTTGACGGGCCAAATGATCTCCTTCCATGCTGTAATATGGGACAGCTTTATGATAACAAAGCAAATTTGCTTTATGAAAGACGTCTTGAGGAGAGGCATGTCTCAGCCCTCAGACTACCTAACTCAATCTTTGTAACCTCATTGCCTGTCCTCTCCCCCCCCCCCCCCGCCCCGCCTCAGTTCACCGACTGCTGAAACCCTCACCTGTACCTCGGTATTCTCCATACCTGCCTCCTGCCCTGCACACCTGCCTGAACTCCTTAAAAACTCCAAAACCTGACCGCCTGTGTCCCAACCCGATTTCGCATCAACCCTGTGCTTCCTGGCCCACGCTGACTCCCAGTGAAACAACAGCTGGATGCACGCTCAAACCCCTCCATGATTTTGCAACCTCCGACACTCGCTGTGTAACCTCCTGCAACCCCACAACCCTCCGGGATACCGACTGCACCAATTCTGGTCTCCAATTTTAATCGGACTGTCATTGGTGGCTGTGTCTGCTTTCTCAGCACTCAAATCCCTTCTCCCAAACTTTCCAACTCGCGACTTCTCTTTCCGAGATTCCTTAAAGCTGATCATCCGGTCATCTTATCACCTCACCTGACTCCAGGTCCAACTTCACTTTAGAATGCTCCTGTGGAATACCCCTGGACATTTTGGCACATCAAAGATGCCACATAAATTCAAACAGTTGTTGTATCAGAGCACGAGCTATATAGAATCCCTCACCGTCTCCTCTCTTGATTTTAGTCCAGGTGAGTTTTACAATTCTGCCAGGGATGAGGTGAACCAATGACCTTGTGTGCTGTAATGATTCACTAATGCCAGGAATTAACGAGCCAGATTGACTTCCTGAACCACGTGAATTTTCGGAAGTGCCCAATGTGATGCACATTGCAACAGGTTCCCGGTTTGGGTCAAATAATGGAGACAGGAATGTCATCAGAACATCAGTGATCAATACTGAGAGACCTGACCACCTTTCTTCACAGAGGTCCAGGTGCCACACTGTACACCCAGCTCCCCTTTGAGACCCTGCCCATGGGACCACCCCGAGAGAGACAATACATTCAGAACAAGTTCTGCTCGACTTGACATCACTTTCCGCCAAGTTCCGAACAGGACATGGGGCAGGATAAGGGGGGGGGGGGGGGGGAGATGGGGGTTGCGCTTGTGGCCTCACATCTGGCCCTGTGACTGAAACCTCTCACTTCGGGCAGCGCAGTGTTTCCAAATTGTGACAGACGCCTTCCATTTCCAACATCTGATCATCACGACACTGAACAAACCAGCCATTTGTGACAAGTGGCAGCAGCTGCCGTCTCTCGCCGATAACCTCCCTCTGAGCTGGGAAGGGAGGAATCAAGCTGCAATCACAGTGAGCGAGAGAGAGTAGCTCTTCTCCTGCCTGACGACCAGCTATCTGGCTGAGCAGGCGGAGCAAGTCTGGAGAGTTCAGCAGTACATTTCATTCACACTCACAGGTCAACGTCATAAAACACTCGTTGCAAATGTCGATTCTTCTGCATTGTGTGTGAATTTCTATCCACACAAGACTTGTACTGACCGCAGACAAAGTTGTGTATTGAATATACATAAAGACTGTATAGACTGGAAATAACGATTTGTATTTACTTGATGAAATCCCGGGGGGAGGCGCGAATCCCACCCCGCCATCCCGACGCCGGCTGCCCTATTCTCCGGCGCCGTTTCTCGGGCGGCGGCGGCGGGATTCCCGGCACGCCCCCCCCCCCCCCATTGTTCCGTGGGGGGGGGACTTTCTTTCCTCCGCCAAATTGCCCGGGGGCCGGATTGGAGGAGAGAACCCCCGCGCATGCGCGGAAATACACCGTCCGGTCTGCGCATGCGCGAGATCACGCCGGCAGTTCCGCGCATGCGCGAACCCGCGCGGTCCCTTCGGCGCCGGCTGGAGCCGTTCGGAGAATTCCTCACTTTCGGGGGCTGTTAAATCCGGAGTGGTTGGCACCGGTTTTCCCGCTGGCGTTGGGACTTAGTCCCCAGAAGGGAGAATCCCGGACCCTGTTTTTTTTATGGCACCTTTGATGAAGGTCTTTCCAGGCACTGGCTACTTCTTGGAATGTAAATGGGTGAAATGCAAGAGGTCACTGAGAGCCAGAAATCTCCCATAACAGCACCGTGATAATGATCAGAACATCTATCGGAGCAATGACGATTAGAGGGATGAACATTGGTTCGGACAACCCCACTGCCTCTTCTCCCCACAGGACACCGAGCTCTTCCACATCCAGCCAGAGGCCATGGGAGCTTCAGTTGACCACCTCTAAAAGAGCACAGCTTCACCACCCCTTTAGTACCGGCACAGGGACTACCCGTTGAGGTGTGTCACATCTCTGCAGCACCAAGAGTGACCCCGCCATCAAGCGGCACTCTGACATTGTTTGGCCTCCACAGGAAACGCCCCGCCAAGGCTGCACTGAGCTCACTTCCTCAGCTCGCCAGCGCAGGAAGGGATCGGGGTGTCAATTTTAAATGATCTCTCAACCACCTCACCCCCAGCCCCCCCCCCCCCCACCCACCCTCAGATCCCCCTCCAATGCCCCAGCTTATCCACTTGAGCCCACCCCCCTCCCCCCTCCCACCAGCTCTTAAGAACAGGACACCTCGCGGGCCCAATCCCTGGCACGGGCAACCGAGGAGCCGGACACCTTGGCACTGCTAGCCTGCCACCCGAGCAGTGCCACCTGGATACCCAGGCAATGCCGGGTGGCACTGCCAAGGTGGCACTGCCAGAGTGCCCAGGTGGCAGCGGGAATGTCAGGGTACTACTACTCTGCCCAAACCCGGGCCTGCGATGGCCTGGGAGACCGCCCCCCCCCCAGGTGCGGTTACACCTGGTCAACATTTGTGTGGACCAGTGCTAAAGGGCGCCTCGGCGAGCTCTCCCAGGCGTCCGGTCCCAGGCCTCTGGAGAATTGGCGGCGTATTTTAATCAGCTGAATGGACTGACTTTAAACATGTCAATCTGGATCTCTCCCAGTGAGGGCAAGACCCAGATCACGGCGTCTCGTGAGGAATCAATGACATGGTTGCGTCCCCTTGCCGGGAGCGACGAGGCCGCTCGACCGTGCCCGGGGGAAACTGTTTGCGCTCGGAAGAAGGTCAAGAATGGGAGGGCACAGGTTTACAGCGATTTGCAAAAGGAGCAAGACTGATGTGAGGAAAAAACCCTTTTCACACAGCGGGCGTCTCGGGCGTGGAATTCACCGCCTGCAAGCGTGGGGGGAAGGCAGGCTCAATCGAGGAGGTCAAGAGGAAATCGGATGATTATTTGAACGGAAACACTGTGCAGGGGTACAGGCTAAAGGCAGGGGGATGGCACTGAGTCACGATGTCCGTTTGGAGGGGCGGTGCAGACTCGATGGGCCGAATGGTCTCCCTCTCTCTCTCTCTGTGCACTCTCTAAGTGATTCTGCGACTCTCGTCTCACAAATTGGCCCGAGAGGACAAGGTTGGCAGATTCTTTGAGAAGGGCAGGGGATATCGTCGAAATAAACTAGAATCTGAAGGGGCTTGACACGGGAGACCCCGAGGGATTGTTTCCCCAAACTGAGCAATCAAGAACTCGGGGGGGCACGGTCTCAGGACAAAGGGGTGGTGGCGGTCATTTCGGACTGAGCTGAGCTGAGGACAAGTGTCTTCACCCAGAGGGTTGTGAATCTTCCGCCGTTGAACATCAAACATGGCAAGCTGTTTGGCAATGAACTGGGATGAAACAATAACAGTCCAGGGAAGAGCCGCTGCTTTGTCAAGCTCAGTGAGGACGCACAATAAAGATATTCCACACTGGCCAGGTCTCCGAGTCTTTTAAAGTTTGTGACCATTTTGTTGCTAACTTTTGGTTGGCTCTTAAATCGTAATTTGCTCTGTTTGTTTAACCTTTGCTCTAGAGTCGCTGGGTATCTTTATGATACCGCCACGAGGTTCAAATTCAAGTAATGATCAATAACTCAACACACCAATTAGAACATAGAACATTACAGCGCAGTACAGGCCCTTCGGCCCTCGATGTTGCGCCGACCTGTGAAACCACTCTAAAGCCCATTTACACTATTCCCTTATCGTCCATATCTTTATCCAATGACCATTTGAATGTTCTTAGTGTTGGCGAGTCCACTACTGTTGCAGGCAGGGCATTCCACACCCTTACTACCCTCTGAGTAAAAAGCCTACCTCTGACATCTGTCCTAATCTATCTCCCCTCAATTTAAAGCTATGTCCCCTCGTGCTAGACATCACCATCCGAGGAAAAAGGCTCTCACTGTCCACCCTATCCAATCCTCTGAATATCTTTGATGCCTCAATTAAGTCACCTCTTAACCTTCTTCTCTCTAACGAAAACAGCCTCAAGTCCCTCAGCCTTCCCTCATAAGATCTTCCCTCCATACCAGGCAACATTCTGGTAAATCTCCTCTGCACCCTTTCCAATGCTTCCACATCCTTCCTATAATGCGGCGACCAGAACTGCACGCAATACTCCAAATGCGGCCGCACCAGAGTTTTGTACAGCTGCAACATGACCTCATGGCTCCGAAACTCAGTCCCTCTACCAATAAAAGCTAACACACCGTACGCCTTCTTAACAACCCTCTCAACCTATGTGGCAACTTTCAGGGATCTATGTACATGGACACCGAGATCTCTCTGCTCATCCACACTGCCAAGAATCTTACCATTAGCCCAGTACTCTGTCTTCCTGTTATTCTTTCTAAAATGAATCACCTCACACTTTTCTGCATTAAACACCATTTGCCACCTCTCAGCCCAGCGCTGCAGCTTATCTATGTCCCTCTGCAACTTGTAACATCCTTCTGCACTGAATTAGTAAGATTCAAATCAAAACACATTTATTATACACAGTAAATCACGACTCATGCATAAACTCTACTTTCTAGGCTTTTCCTATCACAAAAAGGCCTATACTTAGCTTCGGACTGGCCCACCAGGTCAGGGGAACAAATGGCCTTCCGTTCAGGTCCTGAGTCTGCGGGATTCAAAAGCTGGTATGGACTGGTAGCTAGGAGCGCCTATCTCGTAGCGAGCATTGACTTGAGACTTATTTACTTGGAGGCAACAAGACAGGTCACTGTCAAGGGTTGGTTCAAGTTGCTGAGTGACCCTGCCAAAGAAGGACGATTTGAACTTGGGGGCTTTACTTTATAATCCCCAGGGGCTTCCCGTCCTTCGGGGCGGACCCCGTACCTCGTTCCAAGCAAGATTGGACTGCTTTCTGATCACTTGGATCGGTTTCTCCAATGCTGGAGCGGTTCCCTGATCGCCAGGCGGTCCCTAAATGTTCGTTGGCCTTCCTTTGTCTTGGCTCCTGCTGGCGCCGAGGAGTCTGGCTTGGCTTTATTCACCTTAACTGTTGCTATTGTGCCTGGGAATCGCACATTACTATGCAGATGGCTGCTACATTACTATGCAGATGGCTGCTGGTTTCAATGCTGTCTGGTTCCTTACAGGTCTCAATACACATGATTTCTGTATTTGCTAGTCTTTGCCTGTGTTGGCTGAATTTCCCTTCAGCCTTTGCGGTTCTCCATTTTCGGGAAGTGGCCAACTCAGGTGGCTACAATTTCAATTTGCGAACTTCTCTCTTCCTTTGGATTGACCAGTTTTGGTCCTCTTATCTCCGGAAAGATACACCGGCATTGGAGGCAGTCCGGAGAAGGTTCTCTCCGACCACCCTGGGTTTGGAGGGTTTTCTGATGAGGAGAGGCTGAGTCGGTTGCGCCTGCGCTCATTGGAGTTTAGAAGAATGAGAGGCGACCTTATTGAGACATATCGGATTCTCAGGGGGTTCGACAGGGTTGATGCTGAGAGGATGTTTCCCCTTGTGGGAGAGTCTAGGACCAGAGGGCAGAATCTCAGAGTGAGGGGGTCGCCCATGATTAATCAGAGAGGGAGTCGAGGGTTATGGGGTGAAGGCGGGAAAGTGGAGTTGAGGATTGTCAGGCCAGCCATGATCTCATTGAATGGCGGAGCAGACTCGATGGGCCGAGTGGCCTATTTCTGATCCGGCGTCTTATGGGCCTCCGGTCTCTCGCTCACACAGTCCGATTGGTGAAGGTGGAACTGCCGGTAAACCCAGCCAATGACATCAGCGACGTGTTGCTTGGCGAGTTTAGAGGGCTCGCAGGCTCTTTCTATTGGCAAACAGAAATGTTTTGCAGTAACGGAGAACGCAGACAGAGCTTATCTCATGTCACAACAAACAGCCCACGTCACATCTCCATATCAGGAGAAAGTATCGACCGGAACAAGGATGTGATTTGATCTGTAAACACAGACCCGGAGTTTTCTGTTCCGCAGTAATCACAGGCACAATTCTCCCACCTGGGAGGTCTGGTGGTTGGGGGGGGGGGCGGGGGGGGGGCGAGGAAGTGTTTCTTATTGCGGAGGGCCTAGTTAATTATGCACCCGGTGGTTTCGCCTGTTTTCTGTGGTTTGTCGTCAATCCCGCCAACACAACTGGGTGTCATGTTTACCGGACACCCCCGGCCTAGGGCTGAAGTGGGAAGATGGATCTTCAAGAACAAAATGGACGTCCTCGATAACACCAAAGCTGGAAGGTCCATGAGATTGATGCTCCCCCCCGCCCAAATTTTCCAAACGCTGGGAATGTTGCGGAGTAGTTTGGCCGCTAAATGTCAGAGAGGACACGACTTGTCTGCCATTGGCTATCGGAGCCACTCCTGGACAAAAGAAAGTTGAAACGTTGAGGGGGGAGAGTTCTCACGTCAGAGAAGAGGAGGAGACAGCATCAAGGCCATGGCACTCACAGGCACATGAATACATAATGGACGGCCATTGTTACCAATGAAGTTCAGAGTTAGTCTTGTGGTGACATGCATCACTGTAAATACACAAGGGGCTGATGTAGATACACTGCGGCTGAGTAAACACTAGAGGGAGCACCACAGACATCATGACACACAGACATTTAACCAATAGGTCAGTAAGATAGGACACGACCAATGGGCAGTCAAGACACACCCAGAGGTGACACTACCACAAGGGGGCTACCCATGTAAAAGGGCAGGGCACACATGCTCTTTCTCTTTCCACAGGCGACACTCAGAGAGACAGGGGCAGTCAGGAAGCATCACACCCACCGCATGGATTAGAGCAGACTGGTTAGTGCGATTGAGTTACTATAGCAAGGTTAGCAGGAGAGTCGAACTCAAGTAGGAGAATTGTTAACTGTTCAATAAATGTGTTAAACCTTTCTCCAAGTCTGAACCTTCCTTTGTCAGAGTATACATCAAGGAAGCAGCTTATGCTCCATGAAGGATCAGAACACAACAACTCTGTCCTCATATCTTGAGCAATCAAGGAACTGAGGAGAAAGGCCCTTGTTTGTGAGTGATGCTCCACTTTCAGCTTTCCTGACTCGGGCCCACTCACACTGGTACACAGTACATCACTAGACTGCAATCACATTGTCAACTGTGATGTTGCTCAGTGGATAGACCTCATGGCCAGTGACATTGACATCAGCAGCAGTCAGTGGCTGGAGCTCTGACCTCACTAAACCAGTGATGGTCAATGACTTTCTCCCCACCCTCACCCCGGCTCACACCCAGTTCAGATTGGAGGTTCCTCCTCTGGGTGTGTTAGCCAGTCCTGAGGGAGTGCTGCACTGTCAGACCACATGTTGAGCCAAGGTCCTGGCCACATTCGCATGTTTATGTAAAAGATCCTAAGACACTATTTTCTCAAGAGTTGAGCAGGTGGCTGTTGTTTTCATAGAATAGAATTTACTGTGCAGATGGAGCCTATTCGGCCCATCGAGTCTGCACCAGCCCTCAGAAAGGGCACCTGACTTATGCCCACACCTCTACCCTATCCCCATAACCCCACCTCACCTTTATGGGCACTAAGGGCAATTTTGAATGGCCAATCCACCTCACCCGCACATCTTTGGACTGTGGGAGGAAACGGGAGCACCCGGAGGAAACCCATGCACACACGGGGAGAAGGTGCAGACTCCGCACGGACTTGTTGTGGTCTTTACTCATTGGCTGACCTCTCCGTGTTATTGGCCTCAGTATCAGTGTGAAGATCTCGGATCAGCGACCTTGACTACCGGCCAATGGTTCGTGCTGACGTGGACATCACTGCGGACTACGACAACTTGAACTTTGTAACCTTCAAAGTGAAATATAAAAACCCACACCACCCGACAGAACAGAAATCACTCTCTCCGTGACAGCAAAGGTGTATCGTTGGGCTGAGTATGGTATGTGTGTGTGTGTGTCTGAGTAAGATTATACTGATGAGGGATTATTGATCTGGGAACATTTTCTTGGTGAGGTTACCTGCATTAAGACTTGGATTGTTACAGGTTGTCCTCTACAGGATGTTTCTCAATAGTAAATACTGACGAGAAACATTCATTTAGGACCTCTCCCATCCCTTGTGGATCCGTACACAGGTGACCTTGTTTATTCTTAAGAGGCCCTACCCTCTCCCTACTCACTCTTTTGTCCTTTATGTATTTGTAGAAGCTCTTTGAATTCTCCTTTGCCTTATCGACCAAAGCAATCTCATGTCCCCTTTTTTCCCTCCTGATTTCTCTTAACTCTACTCCGACAGGCCCAATACTCTTCAAAGGATCCACTTGATCCCAGCTGCCGATGCACGTCACACGCTTCCTTCTTCCTTTTGGCCAGAGCCTCAATATCCCGAGTCATCCAGGGTTCCCCACTTCTACCAGCCTTACCCTTCACTCGAAGAGGAATGTGCTCACCCTGGACCCTAGTTAACACCCGTTTGAAAGACTCCCACCAACCAGCTGTCCCCTTGCCTGTAAACAGGCTCCCCCAATCAACTCTTGAAAGTTCCTGCCGTGCCCCAATTTAGAATTTTAACTTTTGGGCCACACCATTCATTCTCCACAGCTATCCTACAACTAATGGAATTATGGTCACTGGTCCCAAAGTGATCCCTCACTAACACATCCGTCACCTGCCCTTCCTGATTCCCCAACAGGAGGTCAGGTTTTGCCCCCTCTCTGGTCGGGCCATCCACAGACTGAATGAGGAATTCTTCCTGAATACAATCGACAACTTTCTCTCCATCCAAACCCCGAGTGCTATGGTTGTCCCAGTCAATGTTGGGAAAGTTAATGTACTCTACTATTACCACTTTATTTTTTGAGGCAGCTATCTGTAATGTCCTTACATGTTTGCTTCTCGATTTCCCGCTGACTATTTGGGGGCCTATAGTACAGTCCTATCAAAGTGATCTCTCCCTTCTTTTTTTCAGTTCTACCCATATAGACTCAGTGGGTGAACCCTCGGATATATCCTCTCTCTGTACTGCCGCGATACTGTCCCTAATCAGAAACTCCCCCTCCCCTTCTATCTCCTAATTTATCTTTCCTATAGCATCTGTACCCCGGAACATTGAGCTGCCAGTCCTGCCCCTCCCTCAGCCATGCTTCAGTAATAGCTAAAATATCCCAGTCCCATGTGCCCGTCCATGCCCTGACTTCATCTGCTCTGCCCGTTCGGCCTCTGGCATTGAAATAAATGCACTTCAATCTGTTTCTCTGCCTTCCACTTTTCTCCTTACTGCCTTTTGTTTCTATCCCTTCTTTACTACCCTCCGACTTCCTGCATTGGTTCCCATCCCCCCCTGCCACATTTGTTTGAACCCTCCCCAACAGCACGAACAAACAACATTGGTTCCAGTCCTGCCCAGGTGTCGACCGTCTGATTTGTAATAGTCACAGCTCTCCCAGAACCTCCGAAAAATCTGAATCCCTCCCTCCTGCACCTTCTCCCAAGCCACGCATTCATCCTGTCTGTCCTCTCATTCCTACTCTGACTATCACGTGGCACTGGTAGCAATCCCGAGATTACTACCTTTGCGGTCCTACTTTTTAATTTAACTCCTCACTCCCTAAATTCAGCATGTAGGACCTCATCCCGTTTTTTTTTACCTAGATCGTTGGTGCCTGTGTGCACCACGACTGCTGGCTGTTCTCTTTAGAATGTCCTGCAGCCCCTCGGAGATATCCAGGACCCTTGCACCTGGGAGGCAACATACCTTCCTGGAGTCTTGATTGTGTCCGCTGAAACGCCTGTCCACTCCCCTTACAATTGAATCCCCTATCACTACAGTTTGACCACTCTTTTTCCTGCCCTCCTGCGCAGCAGAGCCAGCCTTGGTGCCAAGAACCTGGCAACTGCCGCCTTCCCCTGGTGAGCCATCGCCCCCAACAGCATCAAAAACGGGATACCTGTTTTGGGGGGAGGTGACACAGTCAGCAGGCGGAACAGGGAGTTGGGAGACACAGCTGGAACACACAATATTTGGTTCCGTGTCTCGGAAATGTTCCCAAACCTGCTCCCGAGTGAAGACCCTGTAATTGAGGGATTGCGGAGTGGGAAACACCTTCTCGTGCTCGCAGAGACGGGAGAACAGGAGACAGCAATGTCCCATGTCCTGAAGCAGTTAACAGTGAGCATTAATTAACCAGCTCATTGACAATGTTCAGCAGTCCCTCCCCGGTCCCGAGGGAGAATGACAATTGTGGTGAATGTATTCACCTAATGCATGAACTGCCTGTATAATGATGTGATCTATTGTGACCTATGACCCGGAATTGGTGATACGAGCTACTTCCAGGTACTGTACTGGAACCCCGGTGAGCTCCGCCTCTGGCTCCACCCTCACCGGGGCCATATATATGCCAGCCACCTGTGGGTGGCACTCATTTGTACAGCCGACTCTGGCAGGCGAGTTCATGGTTAATAAAGCCGAATGTTCACTCGCTCTCACGGTCTCACTGTGAATTGACGGTATAACAATTTATTAACCATCGACAGCACCATGGAAGCCGCTCTAAAGCCAGATAAGCTCGAACCCGACGCGCGCACATCAGAGGCCAAGGAGATCTTCGAACATTGGCTTCGCTGCTTCAAGGCCTACCTCGACTCCTCCACTGAAACCCTCAAGCTGCGACTCCTCCACGCTCGCATTAGCCATCGAATCTCCGTGATGATCGAGAAAGCTGCCACGTACGAGGCGGCGGTCGCAACCCTCAAGGCACATTTTGTGAAACCTGTAAACGAGGTGCTCACCCGACACCTCCTCACTACACGCCGTCAACATGCCGGGGAATCGCTGGACGAATACCTGGAAACCCTGACCCTACTCGCGAGGACCTGCAGCTATTGGGATGTGACGGTGGAGAAGCACACGAACCTACGGATCCGGGACGCCTACGTGGCTGGGGTCTGATCGAACTACATCAGGCAGCACCTGCTGGCAAACGGGACCTCTGACCTGCGAGACACGGTAAAGCTAGCTACCTCGTTAGAGGTGGCCTACTAGAGCCTCAGTGCATTCCCCGTGGACCCGGCGAACCCCACGTGGACACCCTCATCGCGGCCCCCGTCGGACCCGACTATGCCGCGGGCCTGTGCCGAGCGGCTGCCAGTCCAGCCCGGGGAACCGCAGTGCTACTTCTGCGGCCAGGGTCAACACCCCCGGCAGCGTTGCCCAGCCCGCACCGCGACGTGCAGCGACTGTGGGAAGAAGGGACACTTTGCTCGAGTCTGGCTGGGCCGACCTAAGGCCCAGAAATCGAAAACTCACTAGGCCCGACCCATGGACTCGCAGGCCCGCAGACCCCGCAATGTGGCTGCGTGCCTGCCCGGAAGGCTCCCTTCAGACGCGTCATCAGCCTTGTGCGGCTCGTGGGGGCCGCCATCTTGGCCGCCGGCTCCGGCACCGACCGACATGTGCGACCGATGGGGGCGGCCATCTTGGTCGCCATCTTCACCACAGCCTGACACGTGCGACTCATGGGGGCCGCCATCTTGTGATACCGCTGACCACGCAGGCTACCTGCAGCTTGGCGCAGTCTCCCTCGACCAGTCGCAGCTGAAGCACTTGAAAAACGTCCGGGTCAACAGGCACGAGACCTCCTGTCTTTTCGACTCCGAGAGCACGAAGAGCTTTGTCCACTCTGACACGGTAAGGCGCTGCTCCCTCCAGATCTACCCAGCCTCCCAAACAATCTCCCTTGCCTCCAGGTCCCATTCGGTTCAGATCCGGGGGTAGTGTATCACCAATCTCGCGATGCAGGGGGCAGAGTACGCTCATTTTAAGCTCTACGTCCTCCCCCACCTCTGCGCCCCCCTACTGCTTGGATTAGGCTTCCAATGTCGTCACCGAAGCCTGACCCTACAGTTCGGCAGACCCTTGCCCCCCCTCACGGTGTGCAGCCTCGCGACCCTCAAGGTCTCCCCCCCCCCCCCCTTCGCTCTTTGCGAACTTCACTCCCGCCTGTAAGCCCATCGCCACCAGGAGCAAGCAGTCCAGTTCCCTGGACATGACTTTTATCAAGTCAGAGGTCCAGCGACTGTTGAGTGAAGGTATCATCGAGGCCAGCAACAGCCCCTGGAGAGCGCAAGTGGTGGTCGTCCGGACCATCAACCGGTTCACGCAACTGGATGCGTACCCCCTCCCCCGCATAGCGGAGATGGTCAACCAGATCGCGCAGTACCGGGTGTTCTCAACGGTCGATCTGAAGTCGGCCTACCACCAGCCCCCAATCCGCCCAGAAGAGCGCCACTATACTGCCTTTGAAGCAGCCGGCCGACTCTTCCACTTCCTCAGAGTCCCCTTCAGAGTCACTAATGGGGTCTCGGTCTTTTAGGGAATGATGGACCGAATAGTGGACCAGTACAGTTTGTGGGCTAGATCCCCATACTTGGACAATGTTACCATCTGCGGCCACAATCAGCAGGACCATGACGCCAACCTTCAGAGGTTCCTCCAGGCCGCCCAATCCCTCAACCTCTCATTTAACAAAGAAAAGTGCGTTTTCCGCACTACCTGACTGGCCATCCTCGGCTACGTCGCGGAGAACGGAGTCCGAGGGCCCGACCCCGACCGTGTGTGCCCCCTCACGGAACTCCCCCCTCCCCACAGCCTCAAGGCCCTCAAACGATGCCTGGAGCTGTTCTCCTACTACGCCCAGTGGGTCCCCAACTATGCGGACAAAGTCCGCCCACTTATTCAAACCACCACCTTTCCCCTGACGGCTGAGGCCCGCTCGGCCTTCAGCCGCATCAAGGACGACACCACCAAGGCCGCAAGGCACGCGGTGGACGAATCCGTCCCCTTTCAGGTAGAGAGCGATGCTTCAGACGTCGCACTGGCCGCCACACTCAACCAGGCGGGCAGGCCAGTAGCATTCTTCTCTAGGACCCTCCACGCTTCCGAAATCCGACACCCCTCGGTCGAGAAGGAAGCACAAGCCATAGCGGAAGCCATGCGGCACTGGAGGCACTACCTAGCCGGTAGGAGGTTCACCCTCGTCACCGACCAGCGGTCGGTCGCCTTCATGTTTGACAACGCACAACGGGGCAAAATAAAAAATGACAAAATCTTGAGGTGGAGGATCGAACGCTCCACCTGCAATTACGATATCAAGTATCGTCCTGGGAAGCTCAATGAGCCCCCAGGTGCCCTGTCCCGCGGCACATGCGCCAGCACGCAAGATGACCAACTTCGGGCTATCCACGATGACCTCTGTCACCCAGGGGTCACCCGGCTTACCCACTTTATTAAGGCCCGCAATCTGCCCTTCTCCACCGAGGCCGTCAAGGCCATGACCAGGGAATGCCAGGTCTGCGCGGAGTGCAAACCGCACTTCTACCGGCCAGACAAGGCCCGCCTGGTAAAGGCCTCCCGGCCCTTTGAACGCCTAAGTATTGACTTCAAAGGGCCCCTCCCCTCACCGTCATCGACGAGTACTCCGGCTTGCCCTTCGCTGTCCCCTGCCCCGACTTGACCTCGGCCACTGTGATAAAGGCACTGCACAGCATCTTCACACTGTACGGTTTCCCTGCCTACATCCACAGCAACCGGGGCACATCGTTCATGAGCGATGAGCTACGTCAGTACCTGCTCAGCAAAGCCATCGCCCCGAGCAGGACTATGAGCTATAACCCGCGGGGAAACGGGCAGGTGGAGAGGGAGAACGCGACGGTACGGAAGGCCGTCCTTCTGGCCCTCCGGTCTAGAGGTCTTCCGACCCCCCGCTGGCAGGAAGTCCTCCCCGACACGCTCCAGTCCATTAGATCTCTCCTCTGCACAGCCACGACCGTGACCCCTCACGACCGTTTGTTTGTCTTCCCCAGGAAGTCCATCTCCGGGGTCTCGCTTCCATCCTGGCTGACAACTCCGGGCCCTGTCCTTCTCCGGAAGCACACGAGGAGCCATAAGACCGACCCCCTGGTCGAGAGGGTCCAGCTGCTACACGACAACCCCCAGTTCGCCTACATCGCGCACCAGGACGGACGGCAAGATACGGTTTCCCTACGAGACCTGGCGCCAGCTTGTTCCCCTGCCAACACGCCCCCCTCCCCTTGCCTACTGCCACCCCCAGCACCCCTTACGCCCCCCTGGGTCTCCTGTATTGTCCCGTGCCGGTACTGCCACCACCCACCACCCCCCTGCCTACCCCCATCCCCCAACCATCTCCGAAACACCGACTGAGGCTCAAGCTCCAGACACAATGCCCCCGGAGTCACCATCTGCAACAACCGTGCCCGTCGCATCGCCAGAGCTGAGGAGGTCTAAAAGAATGATCCGGCCTCCAGACAGACTGAATGTTTAATGACCACACGTCACCCCCGCTGGACTTGATTTTTTTAACAGGGGGTGAATGTATTCGCCGAATGCATGAGCTGCCTGTACAATTATGTGACCTATTGTGACCTATGACCTGGAAGTGGTGATACGAGCTACTTCCAGGTACTATACTGGAACCCCGGTGGGCTCCGCCTCTGGCTCCGCCCTCACCGGGGCCATATATAGGCCGGCCACCTGTGGGTGGCACTCATTTGTACAGCCGCCACTGGCAGGCGAGTTCATGGTTAATAAAGCCTAATGTTCACTCGGTCTCACTGTGAATTGACGGTAAAACAACAATAAATGCAGGGAATCTTTGCTGTGAACCTGACCAGGAGCAGGATAGAAACTGTGGCTTTCCGTGGGAAAGACATATCCCCACAATTAACATCCAACACCTTGGACAGTGAGATCCAATCTTTTAGAACAACGGGAATGAGAAACTAGATTGTGAACTGAGATTTACATTCTGTGAAGGAGCAAGTCTCGAGCTGAAATGTCTCGAATGTGGAAGATGTTTTCCTGGGGTTCGAGTTCCCAATTTGCTTTGATATATTTCTGGGTGTTATATTGAGTGACACACAAAGTGCCCCAGGACCTGCTGCCTCCTCTTCACAATGAAACCACCCCAGCCTTCACCTTTCAAACCGACAAATGAGAAGTGTAAATTAAACTTAAAGCTAGCTCTAATTCCTAATGCCCACAGATATAAACACAGCTGACTTCTTCTGGCATCCGCAACAACATTATTTCACGGTTTATCCGTGGGTTCCAGAAACCCATTCCTGGACTCTCCATTGCAATTCTGGAGGATTGGGACTCGCTCGCAGGAATGCTGATGTCTCAATAGACATGTCACGTCCTGCGTCCAATTCGGTGGAGGCTCTGAGCTGAGATATCACCGTGTGCGTCCTCAAGGTGGACAATTGGTTTTGGTCACGGTGGTGAGTTAGTGACATGGGGATTGAGGATTGTCATCTTACCCCTCAATCCTCTCCACAAGGTGTATCCAATTGACTCGGGCTGGTTTACTGAGCAATGCTCTGAGTGACAACTTCTGAAGTTAATAGGTTCGTAAGATATCGGAGCAGAATTGGGCCATTCAGCCCATCGAGGTTGCTCTGCCATTCTATCATGGCCGATATGTTCCTCATCTTTTACCTACAGTGTTACAGATCAAGAGTTGGATTGCAAAATCGGGCAGGGAACCTCCCGAGCTTAAACACCTTCAATGGCTGATCCCATCCTGGCTTCAACTCCACCGTCCTGCCCGTCCTCCATAACCCTTCAACCCATTACTGATTAAAAATCTGTCTAACTCCTCCTTAAATTGACTCGCTGTCCCAGCATGCACCGCACTCTGGGGTAGCGGATTCCACAGATTCACAACCCTTTGGGAGAAGTAGTTTCTCCTCAACTCATTTTCAAATTTGCTGCCTCTTATCTTGAGCCTGTGTCCTCTCGTTCTAGAATAGAACATAGAACATTACAGCGCAGTACAGGCCCTTCGGCCCTCGATGTTGCGCCGACCTGTGAAACCACTCTAAAGCCCATCGACACTATTCCCTTATCGTCCATATGTCTATCCAATGACCATTTGAATGCCTTTCGTGTTGGCGAGTCCATTACTGTTGCAGGCAGGGCATTCCACGCCCTTACATTCTCTGAGTAAAGAACCTACCTCTGACATCTGTCCTATATCAATCCCCCATCAATTTAAAGCTATGTCCCCTCGTGCTAGACATCACCATCCGAGGAAAAAGGCTCTCACTGTCCACCCTATCCAATCCTCTGATCATCTTGTATGCCTCAATTAAGTCACCTCTTAACCTTCTTCTCTCTAACGAAAACAGCCTCAAGTCCCTCAGCCTTTCCTCATAAGATCTTCGCTCCAGACGAGGCAACATTCTGGTAAATCTCCTCTGCACCCTTTCCAATGCTTCCACATCCTTCCTATAATGCGGCGACCAGAATTGCACGCAATACTCCAAATGCGGCCGCACCAGAGTTTTGTACAGCTGCAACATGACCTCATGGCTCCGAAACTCAATCCCTCTACCAATAAAAGCTAACACGCCGTACGCCTTCTTAACAACCCTCTCAACCTGGGTGGCAACTTTCAGGGATCTATGTACATGGACACCGAAATCTCTCTGCTCATCCACACTACCAAGAATTTTACCATTAGCCCAGTACTCTGTCTTCCTGTTATACCTTCCAAAATTAATCACCTCACACTTTTCTGCATTAAACTCCATTTGCCACCTCTCAGCCCATGCTGCACCTTATCTATGTCCCTCTGTGATTTGTAACATCCTTCCGCACTGTCCGCAACTCCACCGACTTTAGTGTCATCTGCAAATTTACTCACCCATCCTTCTGCGCCCTCCTCCAGGTCATTTATAAAAATGACAAACAGCAGTGGCCCAAAACTGAGTGGGAACAATAGGAAGCCCCAGCCCCACGTCGACCGCCTTTCTGATTGGGAATGACTGTAAAATGGATAGCAGGGGGTGTCAATGGAAGGAGAAATGAATGAGAGATAAGGAGAATGACGAGCGTTCAGGGATTGACCAGGTCGCACTGCCCCCCCCCCCCCCCCCCCCCCCCCCCACCTTTCCACAGTGACCCAGCAAGGCAGGAGAAGGCATGTCGACTGAATCAGTCGGGAGGCACAAGTGCCGAGATTCCAGCATTTGGCAGGTTTGATGAGGGTCCGGGGTCTTTCTGCGGCCCCGGCTTGACGGTGGTCAGCACAGGCTGTCGCCCCGACTTCCGTTCACTTTGGGAGCCAACCAGGACCTGCCAGAGTTCAGTTCCAGCAGCCGATATCCCAGGGCAGCGAGGTGGAGGTCGGTGTTGGATATGGGATGTATAATCACAAGGCTGGTGGTTAATTGGAGTTGGGGTGTCATTGAATCTTAGAATTTACAGTGCAGAAGGAGGTCATTCGGCCCATCGAGTCTGCACCGGCCCTTAGAAAGAGCACCCCACTGAAGCCCACGTACCTACCCTATCCCCATAACCCAGTAACCCCCACTTAACATTTTTTGGCCACTAAGGGCAATTTATCATGGCCAATCCACCTAACCCGCACGTCTTTGGACTGTGGGAGGAAACCCACGCAGACACGGGGAGGACGTGCAGACTCCGCACAGACAGTGACCCAAGCCGGGAATCGAACCTGGGACCCTGGAGCTGTGAAGCATTTTTTTTGTTTGTTTGTTGATTTATTGATCTATTTCTTTTGTTCCTGGAGACAGTGGTGTTGGGTTAATTGAAGTGACGCTCTCGAAACCATTGTGTTTCGATTGCTAACGCTTCACCCATTTCACTATTGTGGACCATTTTCCAGTGTTTTCACAGCATACTTATACTCGAGAGGGTGGTTCAGCTGATAAACATAACATTTTTAAATTCTTTCACGTCTGACCATGACATTATTGACCAGACTGAACTCTTCAACATGTTCTCCAATTATTCCCCCACCTCCCTCCTGACACCCACCCGACAGAAGTTCTTGGTGTGCGTTGCTCTTCTGCTCCTGGCTGTGCGCTATGGAGAATCATCCTGCTACAGGGCTCCTCAGCAAGGCATCTATAAAAGTAAGTACTGAACCTTTCCAATCTCAGCACTCTATCTGGGAAGGGGTGTGGGGGGGGGGGGGGGGGGGGGGGGGGGGGAGGGGGGAAACGAGGTAAGCATGAGAACTGACGTAAATGCTTCAAGCCACACGGAGCTTTGCCTCAGGGATTGACTTTCACGCTCTCCTCTTCCTCGAGGATCCAAGGAGGACTGGGCCAATATTCCGCCTGGCCAAACTAGCGAGCTCCTGCTCCAGGGGCCGCTGCTTGGCTGTCGAATACAAACAAGGGTTCTGTTTTGTTATGCTCTTGTCGTAGCAGAAGCTGCTTCCTTGATGTGCACTCTAACAAAGGAAGGTTCAGACTTGGAGATAGCTTTAACACGTTTATTACTGTTAACAATTCTCCTACTTGGATTCGACGCTACTGTTAATCCTGCTATAGCTACTCAGACTGACTAACCAGTCTGCTGCGATCCATGTGGTGGGTGTGATGTTCAATCAACCCTGTGTCTGTACTCACTGAGAGTCTCCACTGGAAAGAGGCTGAGCATGTGTGATGTGTCCTTTTATATGGGTTGGTGTAATGCCCCCCCTGTGGTAGTGTCACCTCTGTGTGTATCGTGACTGCCCATTGGTCGTGTCCTATCATATTGACCTATTGGTTGACTGTCTGTGTGTCATGTCTCTGGTGCTCCCTCTGGTGTCTCGCTAGGTGTAGTGTATGTACATTAATCCTTTGTGTACTTACAGTGATGTATATCACCACAAGTTTGACCTACAGACAGGCTGAGGGCTCATTGTGGGAACAGAAGAACATAGGAACTAGGAGCAGGAGTAGGCCATCTGGCCCCTTGAGCCTGCTCCGCCATTCAATGAGATCATGGCTGATCTTTTGTGGACTCAGCTCCACTTTCCGGCCCGAACACCATAACCCTTAATCCCTTTATTCTTCAAAAAACTATCTATCTTTATCTTAAAAACATTTAATGAAGGAGCCTCTACTGCTTCACTGGGCAAGGAATTCCATAGATTCACAACCCTTTGGGTGAAGAGGTTCCTCCTATGCTCAGTCCTAAATCTGCTTCCCCTTATTTTCCCCCTAGTTCTGCTTTTACCCGCCAGTGGAAACAACCTCCCCCCATCTATCCTATTTATTCCCTTCATAATTTTATATGTTTCTATAAGATCCTCCTGCATCCTTCTAAATTCCACTGAGTACAGTCCCAGTCTACTCAACCTCTCCTCGTAATCCAACCCCTTCAGCTCTGGGATTAAGCTCGTGAATCTCCTCTGCACACCCTCCAGCACCAATACGTCCTTTCTCAGGTAAGGAGACCAAAACTAAACACAATACTCCAGGTGTGGCCTCACTAACACCTAATACAATTGCAGCATAATCTCCCTAGTCTCAAACGCCATCCCTCTAGCAATGAAGGAGAAAACTCCATTCGCCTTCTTAACACCTGTTGCGGTAAACCAACTTTTTGCGACTCATAGAACATGGAACATTACAGCACAGTACAGGCCCTTCGGCCCTCAATGTTGCACCGACCTGTGAAACCACTCTAAAGCCCATCTACACTATTCCCTTATCTTCCATACTGTTGCAGGCAGGGCATTCCACGCCCTTACTAATCTCTGATTAAAGAACCTACCTCTGACATCTGTCCTATATCTATCTCCCCTCAATTTAAAGTTATGTCCCCTCGTGCTGGACATCACCATCCGAGGAAAAAGGCTCTCACTGTCCACCCTATCCAATCCTCTGATCATCTTGTATGCCTCAATTAAGTCACCTCTTAACCTTATTCTCTCTAACGAAAACAGCCTCAAGTCCCTCAGCCTTCCCTCATAAGAGCTTCCCTCCATACCAGGCAACATTCTGGTAAATCTCCTCTGCACCCTTTCCAATGCTTCCACATCCTTCCTATAATGCGGTGACCACAATTGCACGCAATACTCCAAATGCAGCCGCACCAGAGTTTTGTACAGCTGCAACATGACCTCATGGCTCTGAAACTCAATCCTTCTACCAATAAAGGCTAACACACCGTACACCTTCTTAACAACCCTCTCAACCTGGGTGGCAACTTTCAGGGATCTATGTACATGGACACCGAGATCTCTCTGCTCATCCAAGAATCTTACCATTAGCCCAGTACTCTGTCTTCCTGTTATTCCTTCCAAAATGAATCACCTCACACTTTTCTGCATTAAACTCCATTTGCCACCTCTCAGCCCAGCGCTGCAGCTTATCTATGTCCCTCTGCAACTTGTAACATCCTTCCACACTGTCCACAACTCCACCGACTTTAGTGTCATCTGCAAATTTACTCACCCATCCTTCTACGCCCTCCTCCAGGTCATTTATAAAAATGACAAACAGCAGTGGCCCCAAAACAGATCCTTGTGGTACACCACTAGTAACTGGACTCCAGTCTGAACATTTCCCATCAACCACCGCCCTTTGTCTTCTTCCAGCTAGCCAATTTCTGGTCCAAACTGCTAAATCAACCTGAATCCCATGCCTCCGTATTTTCTGCAGTAGCCTACCATGGGGAACCTTATCAAACGCTTTTCTGAAATCCATATACACCACATCAACTGCTTTACCCTCATCCACCTGTTTGGTCACCTTCTCAAATAACTCAATAAGGTTTGTGAGGCACGGCCTACCCTTCACAAAACCGTGTTGACTATCTCTAATCAAATTATTCCTTTCCAGATGATTATACACCCTATCTCTTATAAACCTTTCCAAGATTTTGCCCACAACAGAAGTAAGGCTCACTGGTCTATAGTTACCGGGGTTGTCTCTACTCCCCTTCTTGAACAAGGGGACAACATTTGCTATCCTCCAGTCTTCTGGCACTATTCCTGTAGACAAAGATGACTTAAAGATCAAAGCCAAAGGCTCAGCAATATCATCCCTAGCTTCCCAGAGAATCCTAGGATAAATCCCATCCGGCCCAGGGGACTTATCTATTTTCACACTTTCCAGAATTGCTAACACCACCTCCTTATGAACCTCAAGCCCTTCCAGTCTAGTAGCCTGAATCTCAGTATTCTCCTCGACAACATTGTCTTTTTCCTGTGTGAATACTGACGAAAAGTATTCATTTAGCACCTCTCCTATCTCCTCGGACTCTACGCACAACTTCCCACTACTGTCCTTGACTGGCCCTACTCTTACCCTCGTCATTCTTTTATTCCTGACATATCTATAGAAAGCTTTAGGGTTATCCCTGATCCTACCTGCCAAAGACTTCTCATGTCCCCTCCTGGCTCTTCTTAGCTCTCTCTTTAGGTCCTTCTTAGCTAACTTGTAACTCTCGAGCGCCCTAACTGAACCTTCATGTCTCATCTTTACATAAGCCTCCTTCTTCCTCTTTTGACTGCTTTAGTAAACCACGGTTCCCTTGCTCGACCACTTCCTCCCTGCCTGACAGGTACAAACTTATCAAGGACCCGCAGTAGCTGTTCCTTAAACAAGCTCCACATTTCCATTTTACCCATCCCCTGTAGTTTTCCTCTCCAGCTGATGCATCCTAAGTCTTGCCTCATCGCATCATAATTGCCTTTCCCCCAGATGTAACTCTTGCCCTGAGGTATATACCTATCCCTTTCCATCACAAAAGTAAACGTAACCGAATTTTGGTCACTATCACCAAAGTGCTCACCTACCTCCAAATCTAACACCTGTCCTGGTTCATTACCCAGTACCAAATCCAATATGACCTCGCCCCTCGTTGGCCTATCTACATGCTGTGTCAGGAAAACTGCACACATTGGACAAAAACGGACCCATCTAAAGTACTCGAACTATAGCGTTTCCAGTCAATATTTGGAAAGTTAAAGTTCCCCATAACAACTACCCTGTTGCTTTCGCTCCTATCCAGAATCATCTTTGCAATCCTTTCCAACACATCTCTGGAACTTTTCGGAGGCCTATAGAAAACCCCTAACAGGGTGACCTCTCCTTTCCTGTTTCTAACCTCAGCCCATACTACCTCAGTAGATGAGTCCTCTTAAAACGTCCTTTCTGCCACCGTAATACTGTCCTTGACTAACAATGCCACCCCTCCCCCACTTAAACTATCCAAATCCCTCTGCAGACTTCCAGTATCCTCTGCACTTTTTGCTTTACCACTTATCTTAGTGTCGTCTGCAAACTTGGACACATTGCCCTTGGTCCCCAACTCCAAATCATCTATGTAAATTGTGAACAATTGTGGGCCCAACACTGATCCCTGAGGGACACCACTAGCTACTGATTGCCAACCAGAGAAACACCCATTAATCCCCACTCTTTGCTTTCTATTAATTAACCAATCCTCTATCCATGCTACTACTTTCCCCTTAATGCCATGCATCTTTATCTTATGCAGCAACCTTGTGTGGCACCTTGTCAAAAGCTTTCTGGAAATCCAGATATACCACATCCATTGTCTCCCCGTTATCTACCGCACTGGTAATGTCCTCATAAAATTCCACTAAATTAGTTAGACACGACCTGCCCTTTATGAACCCATGCTGCGTCTGTCCAATGGGACAGTTTCCATCCAGATGCCTCGCTATTTCTTCCTTGATGATAGATTCCAGCATCTTCTCTACTACCGAAGTTAAGCTCACTGGCCTATAATTACCTGCTTTCTGCCTACCTCCTTTTTTAAACAGTGGTGTCACATTTGCTACTTTCCAGTCAGCTGGGACCACCACAGAGCCTGGTGAATTTTGGTAAATTATCACGCGTGCATTTGCAATTTCCCTAGCCATCTCTTTTAGCACTCTTGGATGCATTCCATCAGGGCCAGGAGACTTGTCTACCTTTAGCCCCATTAGCTTGCCCATCACTACCTCCTTAGTGATAACAGTCTTCTCAAGGTCCTCACCTGTCATAGCCTCATTTCCATCAGTCACTGGCATGTTATTTGTGTCTTCCACTGTGAAGACCGACCCAAAAAACCTGATCAGTTCCTCAGCCATTTCCTCACCTCCCATTATTAAATCTCCCTTGTCATCCTCTAAAGGACCAATATTTACCTTAGCCACTCTTTTTTGTTTTAGATATTTGTAGAAACTTTTACTATCTGTTTTGAGATTCTGAGCAAATTTACTCCAATAATCTATCTTACTCTTCATTAGAGCTTTTTTAGGAGCTTTCTGTTGCTCCCTAAAGATTTCCCAGTCCTCTAGTCTCCCACTAATCTTTGCCACTTTGTATGCTTTTTCCTTCAATTTGATACTCTCCCTTATTTCCTGAGATACCCACGGTCGATTTTCCCTCTTTCTACCGTCCTTCCTTTTTGTTGGTATAAACCTTTGCTGAGCACTGTGAAAAATCACTTGGAAGGTTCTCCACTGTTTCTCAACTGTTTCACCATAAAGTCTTTGTTCCCAGTAACCACGGAAACATTCCTCCAGTACATTGGGCTCCTGACCTTTTACCCATGCCCTTCCAGAAGGAGGCCTATAGAAAACCTCCAACAGGGTGACCTCCCCTTTCTTGTTTCTAACCTCAGCCCATACTACCTCAGTAGATGAGTCCTCTTGAGTCGAATTGGGGATATGCACAAGTGGCTGGGGGAGCAGGGAGGCGAGCGGGTGGTGAAGATCAAGGAGAAATGGGAAGCGGAGTTGGGAATGGAGATCAATTGGGGAGTATGGAGTGAGGCGCTGCGCAGGGTAAACGGGACCTCCTCTTGGGCAAGGATGAGCCTGATACAGTTTAAGGTGGTGCACAGGGTGCGTATGTCTCGGGCGAGAATGAGTGGGTTCTCTCAGGGGGTAGCAGATGAGTGTGAGAGGTGTGGGCAGGGGCCAGCGAATCACGCGCACACGTTTTGGGGTTGGGAAAAATTGGGAAGATTCTGGGCGGGGGTGTTCGCGGTCTTAGCCAGGATAGTGGAGGAGGGAGTGGACCTGGACCCTTTGGTGATGATATTTGGGGTTTCAGAGAAGCCGGAGCTCATGGAGAGGAGGAAGGCCGATGTCGTGGCCGTCGCCTCTCTGATTGCACGGCGGTGAATTTTGCTGGAGTGGCGGTTGGCATCGCCACCGGGGGGAGCAGCTTGGTTGGGTGACCTGTACGACTTCCTGCGGTGAGAGAAGGTAAAGTATGAGTTAAGGGGCTCAGCAGGGGGGGGTTTGAGGAAAGGTGGGGGATGTTTGTGACGGTGTTTGAGGGGCTGTTCGTCGCAGGGGAGTGGGGGGGGGGGGGGTGGGGGGGGGGGTGATGGGGAGGGGGGGGTGATGGGGAGGGGAGGGGGGTTGAAAGAGGGGAAACTATGCAGACAGTGTAGTTGATTGTTGGGAAGCATGTTTCACAGGGTGTTTATTCACTGTAACCTGTTTTGATGCATGTTTGTAATAAAATCCATTTTTATTAAAAAAGGAGCGTGTGAGAGACAGCCCTCGTCACACCTGCCTTAGCCTTCCGAGATTCACGCGGTCAAACTCTCAGGGACAGACCCTCTTGGAAAAGGAACCTGCTCTTCCCAGGTCCAGAGAGACCGGTGATGGACATTAAACCTTCCAAAGCACTAAGATCAAAGTTACCCCATTATACTTCTTCAGACTTTGATGTTACAGTGACAGACTAACCTCTCTCTCTCTCTCTCTCTTTCTCTCTCTCTCGCTCACTCACTCTTGCTCCAGTAACAAAGACATGTAGAGATGACGTTGATGGCACTTGGCATGCAGATAGTGAATCCTGGAAAAACTCTGATTGCATGAGGTGTGCGTGCATGTCAGGATTAATGGAATGCTGCACAACGTAAGTGATTCTCTGCTATTCTACCTGCAGTGATATTCAGACATCAATATACATGATCAATGTATGTAAATGTCATACAGTCATTTCAACACTAGGTGTCTCACAGTTAGATACTCTGAGGACTGGATTCTTAGTTAGTTCGAGAGTGTGATCAAGAACAATGAACAAGCAAGACATAGAATAGCGAGAATGAGAGAAGTTAGAATAGTTTGTTATAATCGTGCATAGTTATATAGTTATCTGTATTGTACTTTATTTCTTTATAGTTAGTTTAGTATTCAGTCAAAGGACTCACAGTTTATTATTTTCTTACTCATTAAATAATTCATCTTTCAACAAGAAGACTATTGGTGATTTTATCATCCTGGTGGATTTAAGAGTAATGTATATATTTTAGATAAGTCATTATTTAAAATATAACTCCACCTGGAGCCAGTCTGTTATGTGATCCTGCCTTGGTCCTCCTTATTAAAGCACAAAGTGGGTTCGATATAACAGCCAGACCTGGAGGTGCTGACGTGCAGTTCTCATCGCAGAAAGAAGTCACACAGAAGGGATTGCGTTCCCACGTTCTGGGCCCACTCGGAACGTGGGAACATTTATTGTGAATGAAGGGGTCAGAGCTCTGCTCACAGGCAAAAGGCAAACCAAGACTGGGTCACGTTAAACACACTCCCTCTGGTGATGTAATTCTGCTAGCTCGCGGAGACAGAAGACCACATCCCCTTTCTCCTGATATCTTTCAGGAACGTGTCTTAGGTCCTACTGGACTGCACGGTGCTAATGAGGTTCTTTCAATCTGTGACCTCTCGTGCTTCATCCTTTTACAAACCAAACAGTTTTTCCCTCTCCACTCTGTCCAACCCCCTCGTGATTTGGGACAGCTCTATAAAACCTCCTCTTAACCTTCTTCCCTCCAAGTCCCAACCTATCCAATCAATCCTCATCCCTGAAGTTACTCATCCCTGGAACATCCGCGTAAACCTCTCCTGCACCCTCTCCAACATGTTCGCATCTTTCCTATCGCGCAATGCTCAGAAGAGTTCCCAATATTCCAGCTGAGGTTTCACTAGTGTCTTGTATACATTCAGCGTGACCTCCTTGCTCCTCTATGCCGCTGTAATAAAATCTTGAACACTCTATGTTTTATTAATTGCTCTCCCCCACCTGTCCTGCCTCCTTCAATGATCGATGCACAACTGCACCCAGGTGCACGTATGAAGAATTTTATCCTTCATCTTGTATTGTCTCTCCATTTCTTTCTTCCCAGTATACATCACCTCATACGTCTCCACATTGAACTTCACACACCACCAACTTGTCTCTGCCCTCCTGAAGTTCTACTCTGTCCTCGTCACAAAACTTACAAGGATTGTATACTGTATCATCCTCCAATTTTGTTATTGTCCTCTGTACACCAAGATCTAGGTCATTAATACACGTCAGGAAAAGCAATGATCCTAATTCGGCCCCTAAGGAACACCACGACAAACCTTCCTCCAGCCTGACAAATATCCATTGACCATTACTCTCTGCTTCCCATTGCTCAGCCAGTTTTGTATCCAAGTTGCTACTGTCCCTTTTATTCCGCGAGCTTTAATGTTTCCCACAAGTCTGTTGTGTGGCACTGTATCAAATGCCTTCTGAAAGTCAGGGTACACCACATCAACATCATTACCCTCATCGACCCTTTCTTTTATCTTTCCCAAAAAACTTCAGCAAGTTGGTTATTCCCTTTAAGGAATCCATGCTAGCTGTTCCCAATCGAACCATATTTTTCCGTATGATGACTAATTCTATCCTGAATAATTGTTTCCCCAAGCTTCCCCACCACTGAAGTTAAATGGACTGATCTCATCCGTACAAATGTTTTTGAACAAGGAAGAAACATTTTCATTTCTCCCAGTCCTTTGACAGCCCCCCCGCCCCCCCCCCCCCCCACAAGTCTAGGGCTGATGGACAGATTATGACCAGCGACCCTGCAATTTCCACTCTCACTTCCTTCAATATCCTCGGATGCATCCCATCTGTCCCCAGTGTCTTTTCCACTTTTTGCGCCGACAGCTTATTCAACACCTTTTCCTTATTAACTTTGAACTCTTCTAGTCACAGTTTCCTCCTCTGACACCATGGTCTGGGTCACATCTCCCTCCTTGGCAAAGAAACATGCAAATTTAGTACAAAGAACAATATAGCAGAGGAACAGGCCCTTGGGCCCTCCAAGCCTGCGCCGAGCATGAGTCCCTTCAAGACCAACCGCCTGTATCTTTCTGTACTCCGTCTGTTCATGTGCCTATCCAGGTAAGTCTTCAAGGTCACTAACGTATCAGCCTCAACCAGCTCACTTGGCAGTGCATCCAGGCCACCACCACCCTCTGTGTTAAATACTTCCCCCACACACCTCCACTGATCCTAACCCCCCTCACCTTGAACCTGTGCCCCCTTGTAATTGTCATTTCCGCCCTGGGAAAAAGCCTCCAACTGTTCACCCTTTCTCTTCCCCCAATAGTTTTATAAACTTCTATCAGGTCGCCCCTCAGCCTCCGTCTCTCTGGGGAGAAGAATCCTAGTTTAACCAATCTCTCCTCACAGCTAAAACCCTCCATACCAGGCAACATCCTGGTGAACCTTTTCTGTCCTCTCTCCAAAGCCTCCCCGTCCTTCTGGTAGTCCGGTGACCAGAATTGGACACAGTATTCCAAATGTGGCCTCACCAACGTTCTATGTAACTGAAACATAATTTGAGCTTTTATACTCGATACCCCGTCCTATGAAGGCCAGCATGCCATCTGCTTTCTTTACCACCATTTCCACCTGTGCGGCTACTTTGAAGGATCTGTGGACCTGCTCGCCCAAATCTCTCTGTGTCTCTCTGCTGCTGATGGTTCTGCCATTTATTTTATAGCTCCCATCTGAATTGGATCTACCAAAATGCATCACCTCACATTTGTCCAGGTTAAATTCCATCTGCCATTTCGCTGCCCAATTTCGCAGCCTGTCTATATCCTGTTGTATTTTTTGACAATCTTCAACACTGTCCCCAACTCCTGCAATCATAGTGTCATCCGCAAACTTGCTAATCAGACCCGCTACGTTTTCTTCCAAGTCATTTATATATATTACAAAGAGCAGAGGTCCAGAACTGATCCCTGCGGAACACCACTAGTTACAGAACTCCATTTGGAAAAACACCCTTCCACTGCTACCCTTGGTCGTCTATGGCCAAGCCAGTTCTGAATCCATCAAGTTCGTTCACCCCTGACTCCATGTGATCTAATCTTTTGCACCAGCCTGCCATGAGGGATCTTACCAAATGCTTTACTAAAATCCATGTAGACAACCCTTGTCAATCATTTTTTTTCACCTCCTCAAAATATTCAATCAAATTAGTGAGACATGACCTCCCTCGTACAAAACCATGCTGTCTGTCGCTAATAGGACCGTTCGCTTCCAAATGTGCATAGATCCTATCTCTGAGAATCTTTTCCAACAATTTCACCATCGCTGACATCAAGTTCACTGGCCTATAATTACCTGGATTATCCTTGCAACCCTTCTTAAATAACGGGACAACATTGGCTATCCTCCAACCCTCTGGGATCTCACCTGTGGCCAATGAAAGATTTTTGTCAGAGGCCCAGCGATGTTCGTCAGCTATGTGCTCAGTCTCGTGTGTATATTCCCTTTTCGGTCCCGAATCGGCTCTCCTTGCCCGATTACCACCTTTTTAATTATTTATATACCTGCAGACACATACACGTCCGGAAGACATTGAGATTCCCCTTCACGTTGGCTGTCAGTCTTTGACCATAATCCCTCTTCACTTCACTAATATGCTCTTCCACTTCCCCTCTGCACTTTCTGTGTTCTGCTTGATTCTCTCCCAGACACCAGTTCTTCCTCATCTTAATTTCTATCCCCTTTTTCATCCAAGGGGATCTGGATTTATTTGTCCTCCCTTTCCGTTTCGAGGGAATAGACCGTGACTGCGTCGGGACCACTTCCATTGAGGGGAGCCCTTGTCCAGCTGCAGTTGTTGTCACCGACCTTTCGTTCCAGTCTAACCGGCCGTCCTTGTCCCACTGAGGTCAGCGCACTCTTCAAATGACAACACTCTCGAATGCTGTGCCGGTGTTGCGGTCCGGCGATCATGTTGAACAGCGTCTAATGCCTTGCAGCAAGATATAAAACGGTTCACCATCGTTTCCTTGTCCCTGCTGCGCGGCTGTTCATTCACCCGCGGCATGTTGTTCGAAAAGCACCAAGCCAACAATCACGCAGCAGGTATTGCAAAAGCGCAGTATTGGTCCATTTGGAGAGACAAGACACATCGGAACATTTATACAAAGGTAGAAAGATTGAATATATCAGAGCTGTGCTGTTTCTGCTCATCGGCAAAAGTGCAACCAAGACCACGGAGGACATTGCATGTTCCTTACTGCTGAAGCCACGTTGCTATCACAAAAAGTCTCCGCAGAGTTTACCCATGGGTAGCGTAAAGTGAGACAAGTCACCATAGTCCCGCATGCCCACAGGCTGCTTTCCCCTCGGAGGGGAGAGAGCTGACTGGTGGTGATTTAACCTGAGCATCACCACACCTCAGGTGTAAGTGGCTTCATGAATAACCTCAGCCGGTACGGGGAATTGAGGGAAATGGAGGGAGGGTGGAAATGGAGGGAGGGTGGAAATGGAGGGAGGGTGGAAATGGAGGGAGGGTGGAGATGGAGGGAGGGTGGAGATGGAGGGAGGGTGGAGATGTAGGGAGGAAGGAGATGGAGAGTGGGTGGAGAATGGAGGGAGGGTGGAAATGGAGGGAGGGTGGAGATGGAGGGAGGGTGGAGATGGAGGGAGGGTGGAGATGGAGGGAGGGTGGAGATGGAGGGAGGGTGGTGAATGGATGGTTGGTGGAAATGGAGGGAGGGTGGAGATGGAGAGAGGGTGGAGATGGAGAGAGGGTGGAGAATGGAGGGAGGGTGGAGATGGAGGGAGGGTGGAGATGGAGGAAGGGTGGAGATGGAGGGAGGGTGGAGATGGAGAGAGGGTGGAGATGGAGGGAGGGTGGAGATGGAGGGAGGGTGGAGATAGAGAGAGGGTGGAGACGGAGGGAGACTGGAGACGGAGGGAGGGTGGAGACGGAGGGAGAGTGGAGATGGAGGTAGGGTGGAGATGGATGGAGGGTGGAGATGGAGGGAGGAGATGGAGGGAGGGTGGAGATGGAGGGAGGGTGGAGATGGAGAGAGTGGAGATGGAGAGAGAGTGGAGATGGAGGGAGGAGATGGAGGGAGGAGATGGAGGGAGGGTGAAGATGGAGGGTGGGTGGAGATGGAGGGAGTGGAGATGGAGAGAGAACGGAGAGAGAGTGGAGATGGAGGGAGGAGATGGAGGAAGGGTGGAGATGGAAGGAGGGTGGAGATGGAGGGAGGGTGGAGATGGAGTGGGGGTGGAGATGGAGGGAGGGGGAGATGGAGGGAGGGTGGGGACGGAGGGAGGGTGTAGATGGAGGGAGGGTGTAGATGGAGGGAGGGTGGAGATGGAGAGAGGGTGGAGATGGAGGGAGGGTGGAGATGGAGGGAGGGTGGAGATGGAGGGAGGGTGGAGATGGAATGGGGGTGGAGATGGAGGGACGGTGGAGATAGAGGAAGGCTGTGGATCGAGAGGTGGAGATGGAGAATGGAGGGAGGGTGTAAATAGAGGGAGGGTGGAGATGGAGGGAGAGTGGAGATGGAGGGAGGGTGGAGATGGAGGGAGGGTGGAGATGGAGGGAGGGTGGAGATGGAGGGAGGGTGGAGATGGAGGGAGGGTGGAGATGGAGGGAGGGTGGAGGTGGAGGGAGGGTGGAGATGGAGGGAGAATGGAGATGGAGGGAGAGTGGAGCAGGAGGGAGGGTGAAGATGGAGGGAGGGTGGAGATGGAGTGAGGGTGGAGATGGAGTGAGGGTGGAGATGGAGGGAGGGTGGAGATGGAGGGAGATGGAGAGAGAGTGGAGATGGGGGAGGGTGGAGATGGAGGGAGGGTGGAGACGGAGTGAGGGTGGAGATGGAGGGAGGATGGAGATGGAGGGAGGGTGGAGATGGAGGGAGGGTGGAGATGGATGGAGGGTGGAGATGATTGGAGGATGGAGATGGAGGGAGGGTGGAGATGGAGAGAGGGTGGAGACGGAGAGAGGGTGGAGATGGAGGGAGGGTTTAGATGGAGGGAGGGAGGAGATGGAGGGAGGGTGGAGATGGAGGGATGGTGGAGATGGAGGGAGAGTGGAGATGGAGGGAGAGTGGAGATGGCTGGAGGCTTGAGATGGAGGGAGAGTGGAGATGGAGAGAGGGTGGCGATGGAGGGAGGGTGCAGATGGAGGGAGGGTGGAGACGGAGAGAGGGTGGAGATGGAGGGACGCTGTGGATCGAGAGGTGGAGATGGAGAATGGAGGGAGGGTGGAGATGGAGGGAGGGTGGAGATGGAGGGAGAGTGGAGATGGCGAGAGAGTGGAGATTGAGGGAGTGGAGATGGAGGGAGGGTGGAGTGGAGGGAGGGTGGAGATGGAGGGAGGGTGATGGAGGGAGGGTGGAGATGGAGCGACGGTGGAGATGGAGGGAGGGTGGAGATGGAGGGAGGGTGGATATGGAGGGAGGGTGGAGATGGAGGGAGTGGAGATGGAGGGAGGGTGGAGTGGTTCAAGTGTGGAGATGGAGGGAGGGTGATGGAGGGAGGGAAGAGATGGAGGGAGGGTGGAGATGGAGAGAGGCTGGAGACGGAGGGAGAGTGGAGACAGCGGGAGAGTGGAGACGGCGGGAGAGTGGAGATGGAGGGAGGGTGGAGATGGAGGGAGGGTGGAGATGGAGGGAGGGTGGAGATGGAGGGAATGTGGAGATGCAGGGAGTGTGCAGATGGAGGGAGGGTGGAGATGGAGCGACGGTGGAGATGGAGGGAGGGTGGAGATGGAGGGAGGGTGGAGATGGAGGCAGGGTGGAGATGGAGGGAGGGTGGAGATGGAAGGAGGGTGGAGATGGAGGGAGGCTGGAGATGGAGGGAGGCTGGAGATGGAGGGAGGCTGGAGATGGAGGGAGGGTGGAGATGGAGGGAGGGTGGAGATGGAGGGAGAGTGGAGTTGGAGGGAGGGTGGAGATGGAGGGAGGGTGGAGCTGGAGGGAGGGTGGAGCTGGAGGGAGGGTGGAGATGGAGGGAGTGGAGATGGAGGGAGGGTGGAGTGGAGGGAGGGTGGAGATGGAGGGAGGGTGGAGATGGAGGGAGGGTGATGGAGGGAGGGAGGAGATGGAGGGAGGGTGGAGATGGAGAGAGGCTGGAGATGGAGGGAGAGTGGAGATGGAGGGAGAGTGGAGACGGGGGGAGAGTGGAGTTGGAGGGAGAGTGGAGATGTAGGGAGGGTGGAGATGGAGGGAGGGTGGAGATGGAGGGAGGATGGAGATGGAGGGAGTGTGCAGATGGAGGGAGTGGAGATGGAGGGAGGGTGGAGTGGAGGGAGGGTGGAGATGGAGGGAGGGTGATGGAGGGAGGGTGGAGATGGAGCGACGGTGGAGATGGAGGGAGGGTGGAGATGGAGGGAGGGTGGATATGGAGGGAGGGTGGAGATGGAGGGAGTGGAGATGGAGGGAGGGTGGAGTGGTTCAAGTGTGGAGATGGAGGGAGGGTGATGGAGGGAGGGAAGAGATGGAGGGAGGGTGGAGATGGAGAGAGGCTGGAGACGGAGGGAGAGTGGAGACAGCGGGAGAGTGGAGACGGCGGGAGAGTGGAGATGGAGGGAGGGTGGAGATGGAGGGAGGGTGGAGATGGAGGGAGGGTGGAGATGGAGGGAATGTGGAGATGCAGGGAGTGTGCAGATGGAGGGAGGGTGGAGATGGAGCGACGGTGGAGATGGAGGGAGGGTGGAGATGGAGGGAGGGTGGAGATGGAGGCAGGGTGGAGATGGAGGGAGGGTGGAGATGGAAGGAGGGTGGAGATGGAGGGAGGCTGGACATGGAGGGAGGCTGGACATGGAGGGAGGCTGGAGATGGAGGGAGGGTGGAGATGGAGGGAGGGTGGAGATGGAGGGAGAGTGGAGTTGGAGGGAGGGTGGAGATGGAGGGAGGGTGGAGCTGGAGGGAGGGTGGAGCTGGAGGGAGGGTGGAGATGGAGGGAGTGGAGATGGAGGGAGGGTGGAGTGGAGGGAGGGTGGAGATGGAGGGAGGGTGGAGATGGAGGGAGGGTGATGGAGGGAGGGAGGAGATGGAGGGAGGGTGGAGATGGAGAGAGGCTGGAGATGGAGGGAGAGTGGAGATGGAGGGAGAGTGGAGACGGGGGGAGAGTGGAGTTGGAGGGAGAGTGGAGATGTAGGGAGGGTGGAGATGGAGGGAGGGTGGAGATGGAGGGAGGGTGGAGATGGAGGGAGTGTGCAGATGGAGGGAGGGTGGAGCTGGAGCGACGGTGGAGATGGAGGGAGGGTGGAGATGGAGGGAGGGTGGAGAAGGAGGCAGGGTGGAGACTGAGGGAGGGTGGAGATGGAAGGAGAGTGGAGATGGAGGGAGGGTGGAGATGGAGGGAGGCTGGAGATGGAGGGAGAGTGGAGATGGAGGGAGAGAGGAGTTGGAGGGAGGGTGGAGATGAAGGGAGGGTGGAGATGGAGGGAGGGTGGAGATGGAGGGAGGGTGGAGATGGAGGGAGGGTGGAGATGGAGGGAGGGTGGAGATTGAGAGAAGATGAAGATTGATAGAAGGTGGAGTTGGAGAGAAGGTGGAGATGGAGAGAAGGTGGAGATGGAGAGAAGTTGGAGATGTAGAGAAATTGGAGATGGAGGGAGAGTGGAAATGAAGGAAGAGTGAACATAGAGAGTGGGTGGAGATGGAGGGAGGATGGAGATGGAGGGAGGGTGGGGATGGAGGGAGGGTGGAGATGGAGGGAGGGTGAAGATGGAGGGAGGGTGAAGATGGAGGGAGGGTGGAGACAGAGATAGGGTGGAGATGGAGGGAGGGTGGAGATGGAGGGAGGGTGGAGATGGAAGGTGGAGATCGAAAATGGAGATGGAGAGAGAGTGGAGATGGAGGGAGGGTGGAGATGGAGGGAGGGTGGAGATGGAGGGAGAGTGGAGATGGAGGGAGAGTGGAGATGGAGGGAGAGTGGAGATGGAGGGAGAGTGGAGATGGAGGGAGAGTGGAGATGGAGGGAGAGTGGAGATGGAGTGAGGGTGGAGATGGAGGGAGAGTGGAGATGGAGGGAGGCTCGAGATGGAGGGAGAGTGGAGATGGAGGGAAGTTGGAGATGGAGGGAGAGTGGAGATCGAGGGAGAGTGGAGACGGCGGGAGAGTGGAGATGGAGGGAGGGTGGAGATGGAGGGAGGGTGGAGATGGAGGGAGGGTGGAGATGGAGGGAATGTGGAGATGCAGGGAGTGTGCAGATGGAGGGAGGGTGGAGATGGAGCGACGGTGGAGATGGAGGGAGGGTGGAGATGGAGGGAGGGTGGAGATGGAGGCAGGGTGGAGATGGAGGGAGGGTGGAGATGGAAGGAGGGTGGAGATGGAGGGAGGCTGGACATGGAGGGAGGCTGGAGATGGAGGGAGGGTGGAGATGGAGGGAGGGTGGAGATGGAGGGAGAGTGGAGTTGGAGGGAGGGTGGAGATGGAGGGAGGGTGGAGCTGGAGGGAGGGTGGAGCTGGAGGGAGGGTGGAGATGGAGGGAGTGGAGATGGAGGGAGGGTGGAGTGGAGGGAGGGTGGAGATGGAGGGAGGGTGGAGATGGAGGGAGGGTGATGGAGGGAGGGAGGAGATGGAGGGAGGGTGGAGATGGAGAGAGGCTGGAGATGGAGGGAGAGTGGAGATGGAGGGAGAGTGGAGACGGGGGGAGAGTGGAGTTGGAGGGAGAGTGGAGATGTAGGGAGGGTGGAGATGGAGGGAGGGTGGAGATGGAGGGAGGGTGGAGATGGAGGGAGTGTGCAGATGGAGGGAGGGTGGAGCTGGAGCGACGGTGGAGATGGAGGGAGGGTGGAGATGGAGGGAGGGTGGAGAAGGAGGCAGGGTGGAGACTGAGGGAGGGTGGAGATGGAAGGAGAGTGGAGATGGAGGGAGGGTGGAGATGGAGGGAGGCTGGAGATGGAGGGAGAGTGGAGATGGAGGGAGAGAGGAGTTGGAGGGAGGGTGGAGATGAAGGGAGGGTGGAGATGGAGGGAGGGTGGAGATGGAGGGAGGGTGGAGATGGAGGGAGGGTGGAGATGGAGGGAGGGTGGAGATTGAGAGAAGATGAAGATTGATAGAAGGTGGAGTTGGAGAGAAGGTGGAGATGGAGAGAAGGTGGAGATGGAGAGAAGTTGGAGATGTAGAGAAATTGGAGATGGAGGGAGAGTGGAAATGAAGGAAGAGTGAACATAGAGAGTGGGTGGAGATGGAGGGAGGATGGAGATGGAGGGAGGGTGGGGATGGAGGGAGGGTGGAGATGGAGGGAGGGTGAAGATGGAGGGAGGGTGAAGATGGAGGGAGGGTGGAGACAGAGATAGGGTGGAGATGGAGGGAGGGTGGAGATGGAGGGAGGGTGGAGATGGAAGGTGGAGATCGAAAATGGAGATGGAGAGAGAGTGGAGATGGAGGGAGGGTGGAGATGGAGGGAGGGTGGAGATGGAGGGAGAGTGGAGATGGAGGGGAGTGGAGATGGAGGGAGAGTGGAGATGGAGGGAGAGTGGAGATGGAGGGAGAGTGGAGATGGAGGGAGAGTGGAGATGGAGGGAGAGTGGAGATGGAGTGAGGGTGGAGATGGAGGGAGAGTGGAGATGGAGGGAGGCTCGAGATGGAGGGAGAGTGGAGATGGAGGGAAGTTGGAGATGGAGGGAGAGTGGAGATCGAGGGAGGGTGGCGACGGAGAGAGGGTGGCGATGGAGGGAGGCTGCGGATCGAGAGCTGGAGATGGAGAATGGAGAGAGGGTGGAAATGGAGGGAGGGTGGAGATGGAGGGAGGGTGGTGATGGAGGGAGGGTGGAGTTGGAGGGAGGGTGGAGATGGAGGGAGGGTGGAGATGGAGGGAGGGTGGAAATGGAGGGAGGGTGGAGATGGAGGGAGGCTGAAGATGGAGGGAGGCTGAAGATGGAGGGAGGGTGGAGATGGAGGGAGGGTGTAGATGGAGAGAGGGAGGAGATGGAGGGAGGGTGGAGATGGAGAGAAGGTGGAGATGGAAGGTGGAGATCGAAAATGGAGATGGAGAGAGAGTGGAGATGGAGGGAGGCTGGAGATGGAGGGAGGCCGGAGATGGATGGAGAATGGAGATGGAGGGAGACTGGAGATGCATGGAGAATGGAGATGGAGGGAAAGTGGAGATGGAGGGAGAGTGGAGATGGAGGGAGTGGAGATGGAGGGAGGGTGGAGGTGGAGGGAGGATGGAGATGGATGGAGGGTGGAGTGGAGGGAGGATGGAGATGGAGGGAGGCTGGAGATGGAGGGAGAGTGGAGATGGAGGGAGGGTGGAGATGGAGGGAGGGTGGAGATGGAGGGAGGGTGGAGATGGAGGGAGGGTGGAGATGGAGGGAGGGTGGAGATGGAGGGAGGGTGGAGATGGAGGCAGGGTGGAGATGGAGGCAGGGTGGAGATGGAGGCAGGGTGGAGATGGAGGGAGGGTGGAGATGGAGGGTGGGTGCAGATGGAGGGAGGGTGGAGATGGAGGGAGGGCGGAGATGGAGGGAGGGCGGAGATGGAGGGAGGGTGGAGATGGAGGGAGAGTGGAGAGAGAGTGGAGATGGAGGGAGGAGATGGAGGGAGGTTGGAGATGGAGGGAGGGTGGAGCTGGAGGGAGGGTGGAGATGGAGGGAGGATGTAGATTGAGGGAGGGTCGAGATGGAGGGAGGGTGGAGACAGAGTGGAGATGGAGGGGGGAGATGGAGGGAGGGTGGAGATGGAGAGAGAGTGGAGATGGAGAGAGAGTGGAGATGGAGGGAGGGTGGAGACGGAGGGAGGGTGGAGACGGAGGGAGGGTGGAGATGAAGGGAGGGTAGTGATGGAGGGAGGTGGACATCGAGGGAGAGTGGAGATGGAAGGAGGGTGGAGATGCAGGCAGGGTGGAGATGGAGGGAGTCTGGAGATGGAGAGATAGTGTAGATGGAGAGAGAGTGTAGATGGAGGGAGGGTAGTGATGGAGGGAGGTGGACATGGACGGAGAGTGGAGTTGGAGGGAGGGTGGAGATGGTGGGAGGGTGGAGATGGAGGGAAGGTGGAGATGGAGGGAAGATGGAGATGGAGGGAGGCTGTGGTTGGAGAGGTAGAGATGGAGAATGAAGAGAGGCTGGAGATGGAGAGAGTGGAGATGGAGAGAGAGTGGAGATGGAGAGAGAGTGGAGATGGAGGGAGAGTGGAGATGGAGGGAGGGTGGAGATGGAGGGAGGGTGGAGATGGAGGGAGGGTGGAGATGGAGGGAGGGTGGAGATGGAGGGGGGTGGAGATGGAGGGGGGGTGGAGATGGTGGGAGGGTGGAGATGGAGGGAGGGTGGAGATGGAGGGAGTGGAGATGGAGAGAGAGTGGAGAGAGAGTGGAGATGGAGGGAGGAGATGGAGGGAGGGTGGAGATGGAGGGAGGGTGGAGATGGAGGGAGGGTGGAGATGGAGGGAGCGTGGAGATGGAGGGATGGTGGAGATTGAGAGAAGATGAAGATTGATAGAAGGTGGAGTTGGAGAGAAGGTGGAGATAGTGAGAAGGTGGTGATGGAGAGAAGTTGGAGATGGAGATAGTGTGGAAATGAAGGAAGAGTGACCCTGGAGAGAGGGTGGAGATGGAGGGATGGTGGAGATGGAGGGAGAGTGCAAATGAAGGAAGAGTGAACATGGAGAGAGGGTGGAGATCGAGGGAGGGTGGAGATGGAGAGAGTGTGGAAATGAAGGAATAGTGAACATGGAGTGACGTTGGAGACGGAGGGAGGGTGGGGACGGAGGGAGGGTGGGGACGGAGAGAGGGTGGAGACGTAGGGAGGCTGGGGACGGAGAGAGGGTGGGGACGGAGGGAGGGTGGGGACGGAGGGAGTGTGGAAATGAAGGAAGAGTGAACATGGAGTGAGGTTGGAGATGCCCCATGACAAATCCATCCTGTGTATTTGCCTCTCTGTAATTGGCTTCTCAGGGGCTCCTGGTTCACTGTGGGTAAAGAAGACATTTTCTTAATTCTGGTTGGTCACTTGATCGGAGTCGCTGGTGAAATTGTCCAGTGATACTGTACAGGAGAACTGTGATCATTACCGCCGGGGTGTTTCTGATGCCGTTTTCCTCTGTATCGGCAGGTATGGAAGTCCAGTTGGTTACTCAGAGGACTGTATCGCAGTTTTTGACCGTCAGAACTGTCTCTACAGGGTCCATCTGAAGAATGATTCTTCCATCGAATGTCCTGTGTATTTTAGCATTGGGAAATAAAAAAAGCATCATAATCATGGCAGATCAAAGTACAAAGTGAGAATGGGGGAGGTCTCTTTCTCCATGAAACATGTATATCACAGTAAAGATATCTCACAGTGGTTCAATTCTTAAATCTCATCTATCATTTCAACAAGAAATGTTTGTGTGTGTGTCAGTGTGCAGGCCAGCGAGAGACAAGAGAGTCGAATTGAGAATATAAAAGAGTGTGACAGAGAGAGCGAGAGAGAGTGTGTGAGTGTGTGTGGACACACTGCAGAGAGAGTGTGTGTGAGAACGTCTGAGAAAGTCCATGAGGATAGGAGACCCATTGGTCTTTGGGAGATTGAGTGCTGAATGCCTTCACGGATAAAGAATGATTCACTGACCAGAACCCAGAGCCAGACAGAGAGGACAAGGGGAGGGAAAGAAATTGAAGCTGAGTCAGCCTTGGGAGAAATTGATGGGAAGCACTCACACTGTATCTGGACACGTTGTCCCTACACATTCCTTCCTTTTGGAGATGTGCAGGTTTAAACATTTACCATTTATAGTTAATCCAGAACTATGCACAGATGCCAGGTACGGGCAGTACAGTTGCAGTCTCCACAGTCTGCGCCATGTAACTCTCCACGTCATACCTTGGCTCACCAACCCTTGCTCTGCTGATTGTGGAAAAACACCAATAACAATGCTGCTGTCCCTTAATGACACAGAGAATAGTTTGTAAAACCAACATTCCCCGCCTTGTCCATGGTGTGGACGTCGCTTCTGCCTGGGGTGAGGAAGGCGGAATACTCCACGATCGTTGGATCACACTCCGCATCTGGTAGATCCGACATTGGAGGTGGGCCCGTTGGCAGATTTGGGGTTTTGCAGAAGTATTTGAAGGGCCATCAGACCATAAGATATAGGAGCAGAATTAGGCCACTCGGCCCATCGAGTCTGCTCCGCCATTCAATCATGGCTGATATTTTTCTCATCCCCATTCTCCTGCCTCCTCCCCATAACCCCTGATCCCCTTATTAATCAAGAACCTATCTCTCTCTGTCTTAAAGCCACTCAGTGAATTGGCCTCCACAGCCTTCTGCGGCAAAGAGTTCCACAGATTCACCCCCCTCTGGCTGAAGAAATTCCTCCTCATCTCTGTTTTAAAGGATCGTCCCTTTAATCTGAGATTGTGTCCTCTGGTTCTAGTTTTTCCTTCAAGTGGAAACATCCTCTCCATGTCCACTCGATCCAGGCATCGCAGTATCCTGTAAGTTTCAATAAGATCCCCCCTCATCCTTCTAAACTCCAACAAGCACAGACCCAGAGTCCTCAACCGTTCCTCATACGACAAGCTCTTCATTCCAGGGATCACTGTTGTGAACCTCCTGTGGACCCTTTCCAAGGCCAGCACATCCTTCCTTAGATACGGGGCCCAAAACTGCTCACAATACTCCAAATGGGGTCTGACCAGAACCTTAAACAGTCTCAGGGCGAAAGATGAGTATCTGGGGTTGAAGAAGAATGGGGCGGTTTTGCCTTCAGTTTTGTGGGAGGCCCTGAAAGTTGTGATGAGAGGGGAGATAATCTCGCAGAAATTACTTATCGGTTGGGAGACAGGGGAGGAACATCAAAGGCTGGTAGGTGGATGTTAGGTACTTGAATGGCCCAACCCCAGAACGAGCTAGCAGGAAGGAGCTGCAAAAACAGAGAATACTGGACAATCTCAGCAGGTCTGACAGTCTGGGTGACTGTTTGTCAAAGCAGTTGGACTTATTATCCAGAGGCAAAGCCAGTTGCGATGCTCGAGGGGGTCATGTACGAATATGGGGAGAAAGCAAGCCCTCCTTGGCTGGCCATGTCAGGAGGCGGGCGGCCCCCCGAGAGATCATTCATGTTCTCTCGGGAGATTATTATTCAATCAAAAGGGATTATTATTTAAATGATAAAATATTAAAACATGCTGCTGTGCAGAGAGACCTGGGTGTGCTAGTGCATGAGTCGCAAAAAGTTGGTTTACAGGTGCAACAGGTGATTAAGAAGGCGAATGGAATGTTGTCCTTCATTGCTAGAGGGATGGAGTTTAAGACTGGGGAGGTTATGCTGCAATTGTATAAGGTGTTAGTGAGGCCACACCTGGAGTATTGTGTTCAGTTTTGGTCTCCTTACTTGAGAAAGGACGTACTGGCACTGGAGGGTGTGCAGAGGAGATTCACGAGCTTAATCCCAGAGCTGAAGGGGTTGGATTACGAGGAGAGGTTGAGTCGACTGGGACTGTACTCATTGGAATTTAGAAGGGTGAGGGGACATCTTTTCGAAACATATAAAATTATGAAGGGAATAGATAGGATAGATGCGGGCAGGTTGTTTCCACTGGCGGGTGAAAGCAGAACTAGGGGGCATAGCCTCAAAATAAGGGGAAGTAGATTTAGGACTGAGTTTAGGAGGAACTTCTTCACCCAAAGGGTTGTGAATCTATGGAATTCCTTGCCCAGTGAAGCAGTTGAGGCTCCTTCATTAAATGTTTTTAAGATAAAGATAGACAGTTTTTTGAAGAATAAAGGGATTAAGGGTTATGGTGTTCGGGCCGGAAAGTGGAGCTGAGTCCACAAAAGATCAGCCATGATCTCAGTGAATGGCGGAGCAGGCTCGAGGGGCCAGATGGCCTACTCCTGCTCCTAGTTCTTATGTTCTTATGTTCATAACCCGGGTGGGGGGGCTGGTGTCCACACCAGACAAAGCAAATGGGTCTATCAGAACCTTTGCAGGTCCAAACCGTTTGCGTTAGGGGGTCAGGTATGCAGGCGTTCCTGGAGGGCCTGGAGTGTCCCAAGTTGGAAGAGGAAGAGCTGAGAGGGGCGGACGGGCCGATGGGTGCAGAGACGGTCTCAGCAGTGATTGGGCGAATGCAGGCGGTCAAGCGTCCAGATGGGTTCCCAGCGCACGTTTGCAGAACAGTTGATGCCGTTATCAGTGGAAATGTTTGAGGATTCGGCAGCGAGGGATTCCTTACCCGAGAGGTTGATGCCCCTTTCACTTCTGTTCGAGGAGGATTAGGGCCCAGTGGAATGCGGGTCGTAGGGCCCAGTTCCTTGTTGAACGTAGAAGCCAAGATACTGGCTGAAGTGCTGCCGCTGAGGCTGGAGGGACGTCTTCCTCATGTTACTGGGGAAGGTCAGATGGAGTTTGCCAAAGATTGGCATTTGCTGTCTAATGTGCGGCGGTTGTTAAATAGGCTGCCGCCCAGCTTTGTGTCCTGGGCATGGTTATTGTCCAAAGCTCCGAAGGTCAGTGTCCCTGCGAATGCCAGGAGCTGGGGGGATTTTCAACTAAAGAGGGGGACGAGGCAGGGGGCCCATTTGCCCCCCTCTTATTTGTGTTGGCGACAGAGCCATCGTCTTGAGGGCCTCAGATAGGTGGAGGGGGAGAGTGAGGAGGGTAGTGGAACATAGGGTGTCCCTGTACGCCGACCATCATTTGTTGGGTGGAAAGGGCCCAGTTCCCACAAGGACAACACAATGGGGTTGCTGAGGTGCTTTGTCACATTTCCAGGGAATAAGTTGAACCTGGAAAAAAGTAAGTGCTTCCCGGTTAAACCTTCCCCTCCGGAAGGGAGGGGATCTTCGGGTGCTGCCGTTCCGATTGGCTGGCTCCAACTTTACTACCAAGAGCAGATGATCTCAGCACAACAGCACACCAAGATATCGCCATGGTCACCTGGTCCCATTGATGCACACCCCCTTGCCGCAAGACCTCTTTTTTCATCACATGCCGTGACAATTTTAAATGCTCTTTAGCCAACTGACCAGCCCTATTTAATTCCTCCCGTGAAGTTTCAGTCCCGGGCAGGACGGGAACCGATGTCCTCGGGGGGGTGTTTGCTAGAGCTGTTGGGGAGAGTTCAAACTAATGTGGCAGGGGGATGGGAACCGACGCAGGAAGTTGGAAGATAGTAAAACAGGGACAGAAATAAATGGCAGTAAGGGGGAAAGTGTAAGGCAGAGAAGCCACAGTCAAAAAATCAAAAAGGGCGACAGTACAAGGTACAGTGACTGAGGGGAGCTCAGTGAATAGGACCAGGATTACTAAAAGGAATAAAACGGGAAGTGAAAACATTAATGGTAAGCGACGCGGCAGGTTGTTACAGGAAGATATGGGTTCGACGACAAGGAAAATTAGGAGAAAGGTTAAGAGGAAATATAACTTAGGAGAGGTTACTGATCGAGGTGTTAAGATTCAGAACAGAGGTAAAAAAGCCAACATAAGTGTACTTTACCTGAATGATCGTAGTATTCGGAATAAGGTAAATGAGTTGATGGCGCAAATCATCGTGAATGACTATGATTTAGTGGCCATTACTGAAACATGGTTAAAGGATGGTCACGACTGGGAGTTAAATATCCGAGGGTATCAAACTTTTCGGAAGGACAGAGTGGATGGTAAGGGAGGTGGTGTAGCTCTGTTATTTAAGGATGACATCCGGGCAACAGTAAGGGATGACATCGGTGCTATGGAGGATAAGGTTGAATCCATTTGGGTGGAAATCAGGAATAGTAAGGCGAAAAAGTCACTGATAGGAGTAATCTATAGGCCACCAAATAGTAACATTATGGTGGGGCAGGCAATAAACAAAGAAATAATAGATGCATGTAGAAATGGTACAGCAGTTATCATGGGGGATTTTAATCTACATGTTGATTGGTTTAACCAGGTCGGTTAAGGCAGCCGTGAGGAGGAGTTTACAGAATGTATCCGCGATAGTTTCCTTGAACAGTATGTAATGGAACCTACGAGGGAACAAGCGGTCCTAGATCTGGTCCTGTGTAATGAGACAGGATTGATTCAGAATCTCATAGTTAGGGATCCTCTCGGAAGGAGCGATCACAATATGGTGGAATTTAAAATACAGATGGAGGGTGAGAAGGTAAAATCAAGCACTGGTGTTTTGTGCTTAAACAAAGGAGATTACAATGGGATGAGAGAAGAACTAGCTAAGGTAGACTGGGAGCAAAGACTTTATGGTGAAACAGTTGAGGAACAGTGGAGAACCTTCCAAGTGATTTTTCACAGTGCCCAGCAAAGGTTTATACCAAAAAAAGGAAGGACGGTAAAAAGAGGGAAAATCAACCGTGGATAGCTCAGGAAATAAGGGAGAGTATCAAATTGAAGGAAAAAACGTACAAAGTAGCAAAGATCAGTGGGAGACTAGAGGACTGGGAAATCTTTAGGGGGCAACAGAAAGCTACTAAAAAAGCTATAAAGAAGAGTAAGATAGATTATGAGAGTAAACTTGCTCAGAATATAAAAACAGATAGTAAAAGTTTCTACAAATACATAAAACAAAAAAGAGTGGCTAAGGTAAATATTGGTCCTTTAGAGGATGAGAAGGGAGATTTAATAATGGGAGATGAGGAAATGGCTGAGGAACTGAACAGGTTTTTTGGTCGGTCTTCACAGTGGAAGACACAAATAACATGTCAGTGACTGATGGAAATGAGGCTATGACAGGTGAGGACCTTGAGAGGATTGATATCACCAAGGAGGTAGTGATGGGCAAGCTAATGGGCCTAAAGGTAGACAAGTCTCCTGGCCCTGATGGAATGCATCCCAGAGTGCTAAAAGAGATGGCTAGGGAAATTGCAAATGCACTAGTGATAATTTACCAAAATTCACTAGACTCTGGGGTTATCCCGGCGGATTGTAAATTAGCAAACGTGACACCACTGTTTAAAAAAGGAGGTAGGCAGAAAGCGGGTAATTATAGGCCAGTGAGCTTAACTTCGGTAGTAGGGAAGATGCTGGAATCTATCATCAAGGAAGAAATAGTGAGGCATCTGGATGGAAATTGTCCCATTGGACAGACGCAGCATGGGTTCATAAAGGGCAGGTCGTGCCTAACTAATTTAGTGGAATTTTTTGAGGACATTAACAGTGCGGTAGATAACGGGGAGCCAATGGATGTGGTATATCTGGATTTCCAGAAAGCCTTTGACAAGGTGCCACACAAAAGGTTGTTGCATGAGATAAAGATGCATGGCATTAAGGGGAAAGTAGTAGCATGGATAGAGGATTGGTTAATTAATAGAAAGCAAAGAGTGGGGATTAATGGGTGTTTCTCTGGTTGGCAATCAGTAGCTAGTGGTGTCCTTCAGGGATCAGTGTTGGGCCCACAACTGTTCACAATTTACCTAGATGATTTGGAGTTGGGGACCAAGGGCAATGTGTCCAGGTTTGCAGACGACACTAAGACAAGTGGTAAAGCAAAAAGTGCAGAGGATACTGGAAGTCTGCAGAGGGATTTGGATAGGCTAAGTGAACGGGCTAGGGTCTGGCAGATGGAATACAATGTTGACAAATGTGAGGTTATCAATTTTGGTCGGAATAACAGCAAAAGGGATTATTATTTAAATGATAAAATATGAAAACATGCTGCTGTGCAGAGAGACCTGGGTGTGCTAGTGCATGAGTCACAGAAAGTTGGTTTTCAGGTGCAACAGGTGATTAAGAAGGCAAATGGAATTTTGTCCTTCATTGCTAGAGGGATGGAGTTTAAGACTAGGGAGGTTCTGCTGCAATTGTATAAGGTGTTAGTGAGGCCACACCTGGAGTATTGTGTTCAGTTTTGGTCTCCTTACTTGAGAAAGGACGTACTGGCACTGGAGGGTGTGCAGAGGAGATTCACTAGATTAATCCCAGAGCTGAAGGGGTTGGATTACGAGGAGAGGTTGAGTAGACTGGGACTGTACTCGTTGGAATTTAGAAGGATGAGGGGGGATCTTATAGAAACATATAAGATTATGAAGGGAGTAGATAGGATAGATGCGGGCAGGTTGTTTCCACTGGCGGGTGAAAGCAGAACTAGGGGGCATAGCCTCAAAATAAGGGGAAGTAGATTTAGGACTGAGTTTAGGAGGAACTTCTTCACCCAAAGGGTTGTGAATCTATGGAATTCCTTGCCCAGTGAAGCAGTTGAGGCTCCTTCATTAAATGTTTTTAAGATAAAGATAGATAGTTTTTTGAAGAATAAAGGGATTAAGGGTTATGGTGTTCGGGCCAGAAAGTGGAGCTGAGTCCACAAAAGATCAGCCATGATCTCATTGAATGGTGGAGCAGGCTCGAGGGACCAGATGGCCTACTCCTGCTCCTAGTTCTTATGTTCTTATTATGTTTGACACAAGGTCCAACTGTGTCGTTTCAGAATGCTGACTCAACAATTTCTGCTCAATCAATTGAAGTGGTCATCTCACCTCATGACCAAACCTCAATTCGAACGGACTGATTTAGTTGCTTCATTAGAGGTACATCCCGAATTGCAAATAGTACAAACGGAATTCCTTTCTCCCAATCCTCTGGACAATCCTGACTGCAGGCCCTTGACATGGTCTTTAGAGTTTGATCCCATCTTTCTAACCCTCCTTGTGATTCCGGATGACACGCAGTGGATTTAAATCACTTTCACTCCGACGCTATCCATAACTTCTATAATAACATTGACAGAAAATCTGATCCTTAATCTTTTGGGAGTCCGTATCTGGCTGAAGAAAAAAATTAGTTCACACCATCACAACTCTATGAGCGGTAATATTTCTTAATGGCATGGCCTCCGAAAGCTAATAGACACGTCCATTGTGGTCAACAAACACTGATTCCCAGACTCATCTTTTGTTTTCAAACGCATTTTATTCAAACTTGTACCAAAGTAGGTTACAGCAAATAAACGCCCTGGGAAACATTCTTCCCAATAATCAACTGTACAGTTTGTACAGATTTTCCTCCATTTTCACCCCCCCTCCCAGCCCCCCATCACCCTCTCCCCCCCAACCCCGCGACGAACAGCCCCTCAAACACCATCACAAGCATCCCCCACCTTTCCTCAAACCCCCCCCTGCTGAGCCCCTTAACTCATACTTTATCTCCTCTAACCGCAGGAAGTCGTACAGGTCACCCGACCAGGCTGCTCCCCCTGGTGGCGATGCCGACCGCCACTCCGGCAAAATTCACCGCCGTGCAATCAGAGAGGCGAAGGCCACGACATCGGCCTTCCTCCTCTCCATGAGCTCCGGCTTCTCTGAAACCCCAAATATCGCCACCAAAGGGTCCGGGTCCACTCCCCCCTCCACTATCCCGGCTAAGACCGCGAACACTCCCGCCCAGAAACTTCCCAATTTTTCACAACTCCAAAACGTGTGCGCGTGATTCGCTGGCCCCCGCCCACACCTCTCACACTCATCTGCTACCCCCTGAAAGAACCCACTCATTCTCGCCCGAGACACACGCACCCTGTGCACCACCTTAAACTGTATCAGGCTCATCCGTGCACAAGAGGAGGTCCCGTTTACCCTGCGCAGTGCCTCACTCCATACTCCCCAATTGATCTCCCCTCCCAACTCCGCTTCCCATTTTTCACCACCCGCTCGCCTCCCTGCTCCCCCAGCCACTTATATATATCCCCAATTCTTCCCTCCCCTTCCACATCCGGAAGCAGCAGTCGCTCCAGCAGGGTGTATCCCGGCAATCTAGGGAACCCCTTCCAGACCTTTCGTGCAAAGTCCCGAACCTGTAGATACTTGAACTCACTCCCCCTCGGAATCCCTCTACCCTCTCCCTTAGCTCCTCCAGACTGGCGAACCCTTCCTGCAAATACAAATCCCTCACCTTGACCAGCCCCACTTCCCTCCACCTGTATACACTATCCATCTCCCCCCCGGCTCAAACCCATGATTCTCGCACAGCAGCGTCAGCACCGACATCCCTCCACCCTAAAATGCCTCCTCAGCTGATTCCATATCTTCACCGTGGACTGCACCACTGGGCTCCCTGAATACCTACTCGGAGCCATTGGCAATGCTGCCGTCACCACAGCCCTCAAACTAGACCCCTTACAAGATTCCTCCTCCATCCTAACCCACTCTACCCCTTCTCCTTCCCACCACCACCGCACCCTGTCCACATTCGCCGGCTAATAATAATGAAGCAAGTTTGGCAATGCCAACCCCTCCTCCTGCCTCTGCCTCTGTAGCAGGGTCCTCCCCACCCTCGGCACCTTCCCCGCCCATACAAAGTCCGAGATGATTGTGTCCACCTTCCGAAAAAAGGCCTTTGGTATAAAGATCGGGAGAGCCTGAAAGATAAACAAGAACCTCGGCAGAATATCCATTTTCACCACTTGGACTCTCCCCGCCAACGTTAAGTGCAGCGTATCCCACCTCTTAAGATCCTCCCTGGCCTCCTCCACCAGCTTCGTTAAGTTTCACTTGTGGAGCCCCGTCCATTCCCTCGCTACCTGAATCTCCAAGTATCTAAACTTATCCTGATTCCCAGACTCCCGATGGCACATGTGAATGGAGGACATGCATTGGGAGACAATCCGATCTGGCTCGCAAATCGCATGACGGACGGCGCTCGTTTCCTATTGAGACACCATCGCGGCCTGGCCGGAGAAATAAAGAGGTCAGTGGACGAGCCACTCAGTCAGATGTCGAGCAAGTTGGAGGGGATGGATAAAAAGGTGGCAGCGTGGGGGTGGCACGGAATCAGGATATGGAGGAGGCCCTCAGCAACAACAGTCAGCAGATCACAGCGCTGAAAAACCCCTGCCTTCGGTCCTGGAGGTGAATACGTTTCTGAACAGGTCTCGAAGGGGAAACATCCGCCTGGTGAGTCTGCCAGAGGTAACGGAGGGCAACACCCCCACAGGATTCATAGTCAATCCCATCCCCGGGAGGACGATCAGGCTCATCGCGCACCGGAACCAAGGCCTCATGCAGAGGAACCCCCTCGAGCGATGAGCCTGAGGTTGCACAACCCCACAGTAACAGAGCAGATCCTGTTGGAGCCAACTTCGCCCGGTCCGTGTTCGAGTTTCGGTCGAGGGAAAGGATCACTCCTTTGGCTCCCCAGAAAGAGGCAAAGAGAAACAGAGGGAGAGGGAATGTTTCAGCTCATCAACCTTCCATCAGATCATCTTGCCATGTGTTGAGAGAGCTTGGCTGCGTGTTTAACGGTGGTCCCATTTCCCACATTGCAACCGTGGTTACACCTGAAAAGTACCCCACCCACATTGACTCTGACCAACTTTTACAGATGCACCATAGAACGCATCCTATCAGGCTGCAACACAGCCTGGTATGGCAACTGCTCGGCCCAGGACCGCAAGAAACTTCAGAGAGTCGTGAACACCGCCCAGTCCATCACACAAACCTGCCTCCCATCCATTGACTCCATCTACACCTCCCGCTGCCTGGGGAAAGTGGGCAGTATAATCAAAGACCCCTCCCACCCGGCTTACTCACTCTTCCAACTTCTTCCATCGGGCAGGAGATACAGAAGTCTGAGAACACGCACGAACAGACTCAAAAACAGCTTCTTCCCCACTGTCACCAGACTCCTAAACGACCCTCTTATGGACTGACCTCATTAACACTACACCCTGTATGCTTCATCCGATGCCAGTGTTTATGGAGTTACATTGCGTACCGACCTCAGTGGCAATGCAGAACAAGGCCAGCAGCGCGGGTTCAATTCCCATACCAGCTTACCCGAACAGGCGCCCCCGGAATGTGGCGACTAGGGTCTTTTCACAGTAACTTCATACTTGTGACAATAAAAGATTATTATTATTGCCATGTGTTGCCCTATTATGTATTTATTTTATTTTATTTTCATGTACTTAATGATCTGTTGAGCTGCTCGCAGAAAAAGACTTTTCACTGTACCTCGGTGCACGTGACAATAAACAAATCCAATCCAATCCTTTGAATTGAAAATGAGTGGAGGAGCTGGACTCTGCTTACGGAGCAGGGCAAGATCATGGTTGGGTTGTAATCCACCAACTAACCACTAGGAGTCTCATCAGTACACAACTGAATGTTAGAGTCATAGTCATAGAGTCATAGATGTTTACAGCATGGAAACAGGCCCTTCGGCCCAGCTTGTCGATGCTGCCCAGTTACTATCACTAAGTTAGCCCCACTTGCCCGCATTGGGCCCATATCCCTCTATACCCACCCTGCCCATTAACATTTGTCATTTTGTTCCTTTGGACCCACGGCGAAGAATCACTGAAACGACTACACGATGACATCAATAAGTTCCATCCCATCATCAGACTCACCATGGACTACTCTCCAAAATCAGTTGCATTCTTGGACACACTCATGTCCATCAAGGACGGTCACCTCAGCACTTTGCTTTACTGCAAACCCACAGATAACCTCACGATGCTCCACTTCTCCAGCTTCCACCCTAAACACATTAAAGAAGCCATCCCCTATGGACAAGCTCTCCGTATACACAGGATCTGCTCAGACGAGGAGGAGCGGAACAGACATCGACAGACATTGAAAGATGCTCTTGTACGAACGGGATATGGCGCTCGACTCATCGATCGACAGTTCCAACGCGCCACAGCGAAAAACCGGACCGACCTCCTCAGAAGACAAACATGGGACACAACCGACAGAATACCCTTCGTCGTCCAGTACTTCCCCGGAGCGGAGAAACTACGTCATCTTCTTCACAGCCTTCAACACGTCATTGATGAAGATGAACATCTTGCCAAGGTCATCCCCACACCCGCACTACTTGCCTTCAAACAAACACGCAACCTCAAACGAACCATTGTTTGCAGCAAACTACCCAGCCTTCAGAACAGCGACCACGACACCACACAACCCTGCCATGGCAATCTCTGCAAGACGTGCCAGATCATCGACATGGATACCACTATTACACGTGAGAACACCACCCACCAGGTACGCGGTACGTACTCGTGCGACTCGGCCAACGTTGTCTACCTCATACGCTGCAGGAAAGGATGTCCCGAAGCGTGGTACATTGGTGAGACCATGCAGACGCTGCGACAACGAATGAACGGACATTGTGCGACAATCACCAGGCAGGAATGTTCCCTTCCAGTCGGGGAACACTTCAGCAGTCAAGGGCATTCAGCCTCTGATCTCCGGGTAAGCGTTCTCCAAGGCGGCCTTCAGGACGCGCGACAACGCAGAATCGCCGAGCAGAAACTTACAGCCAAGTTCCGCACACATGAGTGCGGCCTCAACCGGGACCTGGGTTTCATGTCGCATTACATTCATCCCCCACCATCTGGCCTGCGAAATCCTACCAACTGTCCTGACTTGACACAATTCACACCTCTTTAACCTGGGGTTACCCCATCTCTGGATCTGTAAAGATTTAATCACCTGCTAATGGTCGCATTCCAAGCATTGTTTGGCATCTTTGAATCTGTCTATATGAATGTTTCTGGAACATACTGTCATGATATCCATATGAACATATCATGGTGCAATCACACACACACTGATGGACAGGTAGACGGACCAATCAACACACACCCAACATCACAGCCAATCACCAGTGAGAGCACACGCACTATAAAACAGGGAACACCACAGTTCCCGCTCATTCTACCAGGAGATAGCTCAGAGCACAGAGCTCACAGCGTGCCACTCAGACATAGACCATGTGCTGAGTGCCTCACTAAGATAGTGCTAGGGCTGGGTCCACAGCTAGCTGGTGAAGTACGAACCACAGCCTGAAGTTAATAGTTATTACTGTACAGAATAATAAAACAGATTTGTACCATCTACACCCGTGTTGGTTCGTTTGTGTATCGGAACACCCAACACGACACAAACCTCTTCATTCACCTGAGGAAGGAGCAGCGCTCCGAAAGCTAGTGACATCGAAACAAACCTGTTGGACTTTAACCTGGTGTAAGACTTCGTACTGTGCCCACCCCAGTCCAACGCCGGCATCTCCACATCACCCTGCCCCTGTAACTGTCTAAATGTTTTTTGAAGGAAACAATTGTACCCGCCTCTACCACTGCCTCTGGCAGCCCGTTCCAGACACTCACCACCCTCTGTGTGAAAGAAATTTCTGGTCTCTTTTGTATCTCTCCTCTCACCTTAAACCTCTGCCCTCGAGTTCTAGACTCCTCTACCTTTGGGAAAAGATGTTGACTATCTACCTTATATATGCTCCTCATTATTTTATAGACCTCTATAAGATCACCCCTAAGCCTCCTACGCTCCAGGGAAAAGAGTCCCAGCCTATCCAGCCTCTCCTTATAATTCAGACCATCACGTCCTGGTAGCATCCTTGTAAATCCTCGAGTCAGGTGACCTCAGACTGACTAGGGAGCTGGAGAGAGAGGTTGCTTGTGCATGTGCATACTATTATTCATCTGTTGTTTTGTTTCCAGTTGATCCACAGTTAATGTCAACAAATCATTTACAGCTTTAGCTCCAAATGTTCTTGTAATAGAAATCAGGCCATCCGACAAGAACATCACGAGGAGGCTTGGAGAGAAGCCCTCTACAGGGTGAATTCCACTTCACCCTGTGCTAGACTGAGTTTGGTTCAGTTCCAAGTGTGACGCACAGAACGCACTGGGAGAAGGAAAGCATGAGTGGATTATTTCAAGGCGTTGAGAACCAGTGTGACCATTGTCCTAAGCTTGCTGGACATTGGGCCCCCTTTGCTGATGCAATATCCAAGTGATGTAGAGGGGGGCAGGTTAATATTGAGTTATCATGGAAGTTAAATTGTGTGTAGATTTTTGACTATCTGTACATTACTGTTTATATCTGATAATTCAACAAAATGTTTCACAAAAAAACAAAAAACAAATACTGATTCCCACGCTTTGTCGGAGGAAAGGGTCCCACGCAATCAATCAGCTTGAGATTTTCCTACCATCTGACATGTGTGACAAGTACAGCAAAAGTCCATGACATCCTTATTCAGCCACATCCAATAAAAATACTTTTGGATTTTGGCTTAAGTTTTCCTTACTGCTAAATGACCCACTACTGAAACCGCATGCGCTACCTGCAAAACCTCCTTTCTATAACCCACCGGTAATACGACTTGCGGTGAATCACCACTTGATGAACTTCTGCCCATTTCTCATCTGCCTGAATATGTAATGGTTTCCACTTCTCATTGATACATTATTTCGAATGTAATAACACTCCAGTGTAATATCAGATTCTACTTCTGTGTATGCCTTCTGACAAAACCGCTTTATCTCTAAATCCTTCTGTTGTGATTCTACCAATTTTTCTGAACTAAAGATATCGGCCTCATCCTCCAGCTGCTCTTCTGTTTTATCAACCATCTGGTTCAAGATAGTTTCTGATAACTGAAGCTCAGCCTCCCTATCTTTACTCAATTTCTCCTCCTCCGATCTCAATCTGTGACTTTGTGATCTTGTTACAATCTGCAAACACCCCAGGATATGCTTCTTACAACACCTCAATTCTCTGACTTTCCACAGATGTTTCAACTACATTTGACATCACTCCCACCTGCAAAATGACCCAGATTAAATTGTACCCCTGAAAAAGCTAATTTCTCTATTAGTCCGACCACCACGAAGCCACTTATCGCCAGACTCTCTCAGCTTAACTTACAGAATAGACTACCACTCACTTCACCATGAAGCCTCGAGGGCCCCCAGCCTGATAGGAGTCTCCTGTTTAGGGGCAGGTACATGTTCCTCACCCAGGAATCACTCCAGTTTTCCTGTCCGCCATCACACATGGTCTCCAGAATGGAAAATTCCACCTGAAGACGGAATATATCATGGACGGCCATTGTTACCAGGGAAGTTCACAGAGTTGCTCTCTCCTCACATCTTGAGCAATCAGGGAACTGAGGAGAAAGGCTCTTGTTTGTGAGTGATGCTCCACTTTCAGCTTTCCTGACTCGGGCCCACTCACACTGGTACACAGTCCATCACTAGACTGCAATCACATTGTCAACTGTGATGTTGCTCAGTGGATAGACCTCATGGCCAGTGACATTGACATCAGCAGCAGTCAGTGGCTGGAGCTCTGACCTCACTAAACCAGTGATGGTCAATGACTTTCTCCCCACCCTCACCCCGGCTCACACCCAGCTCAGATTGGAAGGTTCCTCCAGCGTGAAGATTCTCTCGGATCAGCGAACTTGACTACCGGCCAATGGCTGCTGCTGACGTGGACATCACTGCGGACCACGACAACTTGAACTTTGTATTTTAAAAGTGAAGTATTAAAATTCACACCACCCGACAGAACAGAACAGAAATCACTCTCTCCGTGACAGCAAAGGTGTATCGTTGGGCTGAGTATGGTATGTGTGTGTGTGTGTGTCTGAGTAAGATTATACTGATGAGGGATTATTGATCTGGGAACATTTTCTTGGTGAGGTTACCTGCATTAAGATTTGGATTTGTTCCAGGGTGTTCTCAACATTGATAACAATGGATTGTTTGGGTAAACGAGTCACTTTACAGCTTGGGAATTAGACACAGTCAGCAGGAGGAACCGGGAGTTGGCAGTCACAGTTGGAACACACAATATGTGGTTCCATGTCTCTGAAATACTCCCAAACCTGCTCCCGAGTGAAGACCCTGTAATTGAGGGATTACGGAGTGGGAAACACCTTCTCGTGCTCCCAGAGACGGGAGACCAGGAGACAGCAATGTCCCATGTCCTGAAGCAGTTATTGGTGAGCATTAATTAACCAGCTCATTGACAACGTTCAGCAGTCCCTTCCAGGCCCCGAGGAAGAAGGACAATAAATGCAGGGAATTCGCAGCCCATCCTGACTTGGGAATATGTCGCCGTTCCTTCACTGTCGCTGGGTCAGAATCCTGGAACTCCCTCCCTAACAGCACAGTGGGTGTACCTACACCACAGGGACTGCAGCGGCTCAGGAAGGCAGCTCACCCACCACCTTGTCACGGACCGTTCGGGATTGAGAATAAATTTGGATCCAGCCTGCGCTATCCACATGCCAAGAATGATGTTATTAAATATGGAGATCTCAGATTGGTGCAGCAAGGTCTCTCCTTCTGATCTCAGGTGTTCAGGGAGACGGTTCAGGTAGAACGAAGGGATCTTTGCTGTGAACCTGACCAGGACCTGCTGCCTCCTCTTCACAATGAAACCACCCCAGCCTTCACCTTTCAAACCTACAAATGAGAAGTGTAAATTAAACTTAAAGCTAGCTCTAATTCCTAATGCCCACAGATATAAACACAGCTGACTTCTTCTGGCATCCGCAACAACATTATTTCACGGTTTATCCGTGGGTTCCAGAAACCCATTCCTGGACTCTCCATTGCAATTCTGGAGGATTGGGAGTCGCTCCCAGGAATGCTGATGTCTCAATAGACATGTCACGTCCTGCGTCCGATCCGGTGGAGGCTCTGAGCTGAGATATCACCGTGTGCGTCCTCAAGGTGGACAATTGGTTTTGGTCACGGTGGTGAGCTTGTGACATGGGGATTGAGAAATGGACTCCAAGTCTATCCAATTGTCTCTGGGTGGTTTATTGAGCAACGCTCTGAGTGACAGCTTCTATCGGATTGGGAATTACTGTAAACTGAATAACATGGGCAGCAGGGGGTGTCAGCTCCAACTGGCCTGACGTTGGCAATCTCCCAAAACAGAACCGTGTTCTCCTTTATTTGCATTCCTCTCTCTGTAAATGGTGGCTGATTTCCCCAATCTTAAATTTGAAAATGTTCCAATCCTCAATGACACAGAACCCCCCCCCCCCCAACACACACACACACGTGGACACAGGTGTGCGCATGCGTGAGGTGTTGTGCAACATCCACCCTTGCAGACCCACGCAGTGAATGAGAGATCAGGAGAATAGAAGAGTGTTCAGGGATCGACCAAGATAACAGCACCATTATGGGTTTTCCATGTGTCCAGTGTCCAGACTCCTGAGGCAACCAGAGTGTTCCTTCCTCCGGGTGGTTGGCTGATTGCAGAATGTCCCCCCCATCTTTCCAGAGTGAGGCCTGCACGGCAGGAGAAGGTATGTTGTTGGGTTGATTTAACTGACTGTCGCTTTGTTGAAACCATTGTGTTCCCATTGCTAATCCTTTGGCCACTGGCACTACGGTGGGAGATGGTGAGCTGCGAAGGTTTTCCTTTGTCCGGAGATGGTTGTGCCATTTACGGGGCGTGGGTGTCGCCGGACTGGGCCAGCATTTATTGCCCATCCCTAGTTGCCCTTCAGAAGGTGGTGGTGAGTTACCTTCTTGAACCGCTGCAGTCGCAGCAGTGTAGGTACAGCCACTGTGCTGTTAGGGAGCGGGTTCCAGGATGTTGCCCCAGCAACAGTGAAGGAACGGCTGATATATTTCCAACCGGGGGGGTGAGTGACTTGGAGGGGAACCTCCAGGTGGTGGGGTTCCCAGGCATCTGTTGCCCTTGTCCTTCGAGATGGAAGTGGCCGTGTGTTTGGAAGGTGCTGTCTAAGGAACCTTGGTGAGTTGCTGCAGTGCATCCTGTAGATGGTACACACGGCTGCCGCTGTTCATTGATGGTGGAGGGTTTGAATGTTTGTGGAAGGGGGAGCAATCAAGCGGGGCTGCTTTGTCCTGGATGGTGTCGAGCTTCTTGAGTGACGAGGGGCTTTTCACAGTAACTTCATACTTGTGACAATAAAGGGTTATTATTATTAAAAACAAATTGGGGGAATTAGCTCAAATGGTAGAGCGCTTGCTTAGCATGTGAGAGGTAGTGGGATCGATGCCCACATTCTCCACTTTCATTTGGGGCAGCACGGTAGCCTTGTGGATAGCACAATTGCTTCACAGCGCCAGGGTCCCAGGTTCGATTCTGGCTTGGGTCACTGTCTGTGCGGAGTCTGCACATCCTCCCCGTGTGTGCGTGGGTTTCCTCCGGGTGCTCCGGTTTCCTCCCACAGTCCAAAGATGTGCAGGTTAGGTGGATTGGCCATGATAAATTGCCCTTAGTGTCCAAAATTGCCCTTAGTGGTGGGTGGGGTTACTGGGTTATGGGGATAGGGTGGCGGTGTTGACCTTGGGTAGGGTGCTCTTTCCAAGAGCCGGTGCAGACTCGATGGGCCGAATGGCCTCCTTCTGCTCTGTAAATTCTATGTTCTATGTTGTTGGAGCTGCGCTCATCCAGGCAAGTGGAGAGTATGCCATCACACTCCTGACTTGTGCCTTGTAGATGGTGGACAGGCTTTGGGGGGTCAGGAGGTGAGTTACTCGCTGTCGGATTCTGAGCCTCTGGCCTGCTCTGGGAGCCACAGTATTAATGTGGCTGGGTCCAGTTCAGTTTCTGATCAATGGTAACCCCCAGGATGTTGACTGTGGGAGATTCAGCGATGGTAATGCCATTGAATGTCAAGGGGCAGTGGTTAGATCCTCGCTTGTAGGAGATGGTCATTGCCTGGCACTTGTGTGACGCGATGGTAACTTGCCACTTGTCAGCCCGAGCCTGGATATTGTCCAGGTCTTGCTGCATTTGGACAGGGACTGCTTCAGTATCGTCCGCAAACACCCCCACTTCTGACCTTTCGAACCAAAAGTGAGTTTGGGAATTTGAATCTAGGTGGGAATTGAATCAAATCAAATCAGTAAGGCCGCTCCTTTTAAATTTCTGAAGTTTATATTAATTTAAATAAAGCTAGAATTGTGCAGTGTAGGTTAACAAGGGCTGCCCCACCCACTCACATAACTGGTTGGCAGTTAAGTGTCAGTCACTGTAAATCTACCTTGACCTAAAAGCAGGTGGGGGAGGGGAGTCAACTCAAGCCAATTTAAAAAGAGCAACTTGTAAACTCACTCCCAGTGAGTTCTCCCAGTGAGCCAGAGAAGACACAGCCAGAGTGAGACAGAACCAAGAGTGAGTTTGGGAATTTGAATCTAGGTGGGAATTCGAAGCTGGGTGGGGAGGAAGTGCTTTTTATCCCTGGGAAGTGACTGGTAAGTAGCTTTTCTGTTTTCTTTTCATTGGTATATTTATTTATTTTTTCTTCGTTGTTTATTTATTTATTTTTGGGAAATTGAAATTGTTGAAGTTAACTGAAGGTTTACGACATGGCAGGAGATCTCTGACCCGTGTCATGCTCCTCGTGTGCGATGTGGGAGCTCAGGGACACGTCCACTGTCCCTGACTCCTTCACGTGCAAGAAGTGTGTCCAGTTGCAGCTTCTGTTAGACCGCTTGACGGCTCTGGAGCTGCGGATGGACTCACTTTGGAGCATCCGCGATGCTGAGGACGTCGTGGATAGCACGTTTAGCGAGTTGGTCACACCGCAGGTGAAAGGTACTGAGGGAGATAGAAAATGGGTGACCAAAAGACAGAGCAAGAGTAGGAAGGCAGTGCAGGTGTCCCCTGCGGTCATTCCCTGCAAAACAGATATACCGCTTTGGATACTGTTGAGGGAGATGGCTCACCAGGGGAAGGCAGCAGCAGCCAGGTTCATGGCACCGTGGCTGGTTCTGCTGCGCAGCTGGGCAGGAAGAAGAATGCAGGGCTATAGTGATAGGGGACTCAATCGTAAGGGGAATAGACAGGCGGTTCTGCGGACGCAATCGAGACTCCAGGATGGTATGTTGCCTCCCTGGTGCAAGGGTCAAGGATGTCTCAGAGCGGCTGCAGGACATTCGGTGGGGGGGGGGGGGGGCAGGGTGAACAGCCAGCTGTCGTGGTGCACATAGGCACCAACGATATCGGTAAAAAACGGGACGAGGTCCTACAAGCTGAATTCAGGGAGTTAGGAGTTAAACTATAAAGTAGGACCTCAAAGGTAGTAATCTCAGGATTGCTACCAGTGCCACGAGCTAGTTCGAGTAGGAATGTCAGGATAGATAGGATAACTGCGTGGCTCGGGATATGGTGCAAGAGGGAGGGATTCAAATTCCTGGGGCATTGGAACCGGTTCTGGGGGAGGTGGGACCAGTACAAACCGGACGGTCTGCACCTGGGCAGGACTGGAACCGATGTCCTGGGGGGGGGGGTTTGCTAGAGCTGGTGGGGAGGGTTTAAACTAATGTCGCAGGGGGATGGGAACCGATGCAGGAAGTTGGAAGGTAGTAAAACAGGGACAGAAACAAAAGGCAGGAAGGGGGAAAGTGTAAGGCAGAGAAGCCATAGCCAAAAATCAAAAAGGGCGACAGTACAAGGTACAGTGACTGAGGGGAGCTCAGTGAATAGGACCAGCAATACTGAAAGGAATAAAACGGGAAGTGAAAACATTAATGGTAAGCGAGGTTGTTACATGAAGATGTGGGTTCAACGACAAGGAAAATTAGGAGAAAAGTTAAGAGGAAATATAACTTATGAGATGTTACTGATCGAGGTGTTAAGATTCAGAACAGAGGTAAAAAAAGCCAACATAAGTGTACTTTACCTGAATGCTCGTAGTATTCGGAATAAGGTAAATGAGTTGATGCCGCAAATCATCGTGAATGACTATGATTTTGTGGCCATTACTGAAACATGGTTAAAGGATGGTCACGACTGGGAGTTAAATATCCGAGGGTATCAAACTATTCGGAAGGACAGAGTGGATGGTAAGGGAGGTGGTGTAGCTCTGTTATTTAAGGATGACATCCGGGCAATAGCAAGGGATGACATCGGTGCTATGGAGGTTAAGGTTGAATCCATTTGGGTGGAAATCAGGAATAGTAAGGCGAAAAAGTCACTGATAGGAGTAGTCCAGTAACACCAAATCGTAACATTATGGTGGGGCAGGCAATAAACAAAGAAATAACTGATGCATGTAGAAATTGTACAGCAGTTATCATGGGGGATTTTAATCTACATGTCGATTGGTTTAACCAGGTTGGTCAAGGCAGCCTTGAGGAGGAGTTTACAGAATGTATCCGCGATAGTTTCCTTGAACAATATGTAATGGAACCTACGAGGGAACAAGCGGTCCTAGATCTGGTCCTGTGTAATGAGACAGGATTGATTCAGGATCTCATAGTTAGGGATCCTCTCGGAAGGAGTGATCACAATATGGTGGAATTTAAAATACAGATGGAGGGTGAGAAGGTAAAATCAAATATTAGTGTTTTGTGCTTAAACAAAGGAGATTACAATGGGATGAGAGAAGAACTAGCTGAGGTAGACTGGGAGCAAAGACTTTATGGTGAAACAGTTGAGGAACAGTGGAGAACCGTCCAAGTGATTTTTCACAGTGCTCAGCAAAGGTTTATACCAACAAAAAGGAAGGACGGTAAAAAGAGGGAAAATCGACCGTGGATATCTAAGGAAATAAGGGAGAGTATCAAATTGAAGGAAAAAACATACAAAGTAGCAAAGATTAGTGGGAGACTAGAGGACTGGGAAATCTTTAGGGGGCAATAGAAAGCTACTAAAAAGCTATAAAGAAGAGAAAGATAGATTATGAGAGTAAACTTGCTCAGAATATAAAAACAGATAGTAAAAGAAGGCAGGGTTTTGGCGATCTACCAGGAGCTGAAAGAAGAGGAGGAGGCCTTGGTAGAGGAGTTAAAGGGCAAGTGGGAGGAGGAGCTTGGGGAGGAGATAGATGAGGGTCTGTGGGCTGATGCCCTGAGTAGGGTTAATTCTTCCTCCTCTTGTGCCAGGCTCAGCCTAATACAATTCAAGGTTACTCACAGAGCGCATATGACAGGGGCGAGGTTGAGTAGGTTCTTTGGGGTGGAGGACAGATATGGGAGGTGCTCGGGAAGCCCGGCGAATCACGTCCACATGTTCTGGTCGTGCCCGGCACTGGATGGGTTCTGGAGGGGTTTCGCGAGGACTATGTCCAAGGTGGTGAAAGTCCAGGTCAAGACGAGCTGGGCGTTGGCACTATTTGGGGTAACGGACGAGCCGGGAGTGCAGGAGACGAAAGAGGCCGGTATCCTGGCCTTTGCGTCCCTGGTAGCCCGGCGGAGGATCTTGTTATTATGGAAGGACGCGAGGTCCCCCAGTGTGGAAGCCTGGATAAATGACATGGCAGGGTTCATTAAGCAGGAGAGGATAGAGTTTGCCTTACGAGGGTCTGTGCAAGGGTTCTTCAGGCGGTGGCAACCGTTCCTAGACTATCTCGCGGAGCGTTAGGAGGAGGTCAGCAGCAGCAGCAACCCAAGGGAGGGGGAGTGGGGGGGGGGGGGGGGGGAGATTCGGGTGGGTACCTATGGGTACCTTTGAATGTTATATGGGGGGGTTACTGTATATGGGGAAACCCAATGTATAAGTTTTGTATAATTTTTGACTGTTGTGTTTCTTTCTTGTTGTTATGGGGGGGGGGGGGGGGGGGTTTGTTAAAAATTTTGTTGGAAAATTTGAAGAAACATATTTAAAAAATAAAAAAAAGGCAAATGGAATTTTGTCCTTCATTGTTAGAGAGATGGAATTTCAGACTAGCGAGGTTATGCTGCAATTGTATAAATATTTTTAAGATAAAGATAGATAGCTTTTTGAAGAATAAAGGGATTAAGGGTTATGGTGTTTGGGCCGGAAAGTGGAGCTGAGTCCACAAAAGATCAGCCATGATCTCATTGAATGGTGGAGCAGGCTCGAGGGGCCAGATGGCCTACTCCTGTTCCTAGTTCTTATGTTCTTATGATGGAAGGGGGGTCATTGATGAAGCAGCTGAAGATGGTTGGGCCTAGGACATACCCTGAGGAACTCCTGCAGTGATGTCCTGCAGCGGAGATGATTGACCTCCAACCACCACAACCATCTTCCTTTGTGCCGGGTATGACTCCAACCAGTGGAGAGTTTCCCCCCTGATTCCCACTGACTCCAGCTTAGCTCGGGCTCCTTGATGCCAAACTCGGTCAAATGCTGCCTTGGTGTCGAGGGCAGTCACTGTCACCTCACCTCTGGCATTCAGCTCTTTTGTCCATGTTTGAACCAAGGCTGTAATGAGGTCAGGAGCTGAGTGACCCTGACGGAGCCCAAACTGAGCGTCCGTGAGAGGTTATTGCTGAGTAAGGAATGGTTCAGCTGATGAACATTTTTTTTAATCTTTCACATCTGACCTTGATATGATTGACCAGACTGAACTCTTCAACATGTTCTCCAATTATTCCCCCACCTCCCTCCTGACACCCACCCGACAGAAGTTCTTGGTGTGCGTTGCTCTTCTGCTCCTGGCTGTGCGCTATGGAGAATCATCCTGCTACAGGGTTCCTCAGCCAGTCCCAACTGAAAGTAAGACCTGAACCTTTTGAATCTCAACACTCTGTCTGGGAGGGGGATGTGGGGTGTGGGGCGGGGGGGGGGCGGGGGAGCATCAACATAAATGCTGCGAGCCACATGGGATTGACTTTCACGCTCTCCTCTTCCTCGAGGATCCAAGGAGGAGTGGGCCAATATTCCGCCTGGCCAAACTAGCGAGCTCCTGCTCCAGGGGCCGCAGCTTGGCTGTCGAATACAAGCGAGGACGCGGCCTGCAGACAGGCCGAGGGCTCATTGTGGTAACCACGGAAACGCCCCTCCGGCCCATTCGGCCCCTGACCTTTAACCCATGCCCATCCAGAAGGAGGCAGCCAGGAGCGCGTGAGAGACAGCCCTCTTCACACCTGCCTTCGCGTTCCGAGATTCACGCGGTCAAACTCTCAGGGACAGACCCTCTTGGAAAAGGAACCTGCTCTTCCCAGGTCCAGAGAGACCGGTGATGGACATTAAACCGATCCAGCTGCCCAGGCAATCCTTCCAAAGCACAAAGATCAAAGTTACCCCATTATACTTCTTCAGACTTTGATGTGACAGTGACAGACTAACCTCTCTCTCTCTTTCTCTCTCTCTCCCTCTCTTTCTCTCTCTCTCGCTCACTCACTCTTGCTCCAGTAACAAAGACATGTAGAGATGACGTTGATGGCACTTGGCATGCAGCTGGTGAATCCTGGAATAACACTGACTGCGTGAGGTGTGCGTGCTCCGTTGAATTAATGTCATGTTGCACAATGTAAGTGATTCTCTGCTACTCCACCTGGAGCCAGTCTGTTATGTGATCCTGCCTTGGTCCTCCTTATTAAAGCACAAAGTGGGTTCGATGTAACAGCCAGACCTGGAGGTGCTGACGTGCAGTTCTCATCGCAGAAAGAAGTCACACAGAAGGGATTGCGTTCCCACGTTCTGGGCCCACACGTTGAGACTCGGAACGTGGGAACATTTATTGTGAATGAAGGGGTCAGAGCTCTGCTCACAGGCAAAAGGCAAACCAAGACTGGGTCACGTTAAACACACTCCCTCTGGTGAGGTCATTCTGTTAGCTCGCGGAGACAGAAGACCACATCCCCTATCTTCTTAAAACACGTCATTCCCATTTCCAAAGAACTGTAAGGGTTTGCAAAACATGTCCATGGTCAGTTACCATGACATACGTGTGTGGAACTGGTGAATCTTAGAGTGTCGGGCAGCACGGTGGCGCAGTGGGTTAGCGCTGCTGCCTCACGGCGCCGAGGTCCCAGGTTCGATCCCGGCCCCGGGTCACTGTCCGTGTGGAGTTTGCACATTCTCCCCGTGTCTGCGTGGGTTTCGCCCCCACAGCCCAAAGATGTGCAGGGTAGGTGGATTGGCCACGTTAAGTTGCCCCTTAATTGGAAAAAATGAACTGGGTACTCTAAATTTATATTCAAAAAAGAGGGTGTGGAACTACAGAATGTGTGGAGGAAGAGATGGTGGAGATCAGGAGAGAGCGCCGAGGAAGAGGGAGTGAAGATGGAAAGGGAGGGTAGATGAAGAGAGTGAATAGATGAAGTGTAGAGAATGACCAGATGAAGAGATGGAGACGGCGGAGATGGAGGGAGGGTGGGGACGGAGGGAGGGTGGAGACGGAGGGAGGGTGGAGACGGAGGGAGGGTGGAGACGGAGGGAGGGTGGAGACGGAGGGAGGGTGGGGACGGAGAGAGGGTGGAGACGGAGGGAGGGTGGGGACGGAGTGAGGGTGGAGACGGAGGGAGGGTGGGGACGGAGGGAGGGTGGAGACGGAGGGAGGGTGGGGATGGAGGGCGTGTGGAGACGGAGGGAGGTTAGAGACGGAGGGAGGGTGGAGACGGAGGGAGGGTGGGGACGGAGAGAGGGTGGAGATGGAGAGAGTGTGGAAATGAAGGAAGAGTGAAGATGGAGTAAGGTTGGAGATGCCCCATGACAAATCCATCCTGTGTATTTGCCTCTCTGTGATTGTCTTCTCAGGGGCTACTGGTGCACTGTGGGTAAAGAAGACATTTTCTCAATTCTGGTTGTTCACTTGATCGGAGTCGCTGGTGAAATTGTCCAGTGAAACTGTACAGGAGAACTGTGATCATTACCGCCGGGGTGTTTCTGATGCCGTTTTCCTCTGTATCGGCAGGTATGGACGTCCAGCTGGTTACTCAGAGGACTGTATCGCAGTTTTTGACCGTCAGAACTGTCTCTACAGGGTCCATCTGAAGAATGATTCTTCCATCAAATGTACGGTGTCTGCCATGGTTGGGAAATAAGAAAAGCATCATAATCATGGCAGATCAAAGTACAAAGTGAGAATGGGGGAGGTCTCTTTCTCCATGAAACATGTATATCACAGTAAAGATATCTCACAGTGGTTCAATTCTTAAATCTCATCTATCATTTCAACAAGAAATGTTTGTGTGTGTGTCAGTGTGCAGGCCAGTGAGGGACAAGAGAGTCGAATTGAGAATATAAAAGAGTGTGACAGGGAGAGCGAGAGAGAGTGTGTGAGTGTGTGTGGACACACTGCAGAGAGAGTGTGTGTGAGAACGTCTGAGTAAGTCCATGTGGATAGGAGACCCATTGGTCTTTGGGAGATTGAGTGCTGAATGCCTTCACGGATAAAGAATGATTCACTGACCAGAACCCAGAGCCAGACAGAGAGGACAAGGGGAGGGAAAGAAATTGAAGCTGAGTCAGCCTTGGGAGAAATTGATGGGAAGCACTCACACTGTATCTGGACACGTTGTCCCTACACATTCCTTCCTTTTGGAGATGTGCAGGTTTAAACATTTACCATTTATAGTTAATCCAGAACTATGCACAGATGCCAGGTACGGGCAGTACAGTTGCAGTCTCCACAGTCTCCACCATGTAACTCTCCACGTCATACCTTGGCTCACCAACCCTTGCTCTGCTGATTGTGGAAAAACACCAATAACAATGCTGCTGTCCCTTAATGACACAGAGAATAGTTTGTAAAACCAACATTCCCCGCCTTGTCCATGGTGTGGACGTCGCTTCTGCCTGGGGTGAGGAAGGCGGAATACTCCACGATCGTTGGACCACACTCCGCATCTGGTAGATCCGACATTGGAGGTGGGCCCAGTTCAGTGTGCGGGGTGGAGATTGGCTGTGGGGTATTGGCAAAGTGGAATTGGTGAACAGTACCAGCCACGGTATGACGTAGAGAGTTACATGGCAGTAGACTGTGGAGACTGGGCGTAGACAGCACCCTGACTGGCCGTACCTGGGATGTGTATATAGTCCTGGATTAACAATAAATGATTTATGTTTCAACCTGCCCGTCTCCATTGAGGTCGGTATCTCCCAACGCATAAACAATGACAGAATAAAAGGAGCAGATAGTCTCAGCATAATATATCAGATATACCAAGATATCGCCATGGTCACCTGGTCCGATGATGCACACCGCCTCACCACACAACGTCTTTTTCATCACACGCTGTGACAATTTTTTCATGCTCTTTCGTTAAATGACCAGCCCTATTGACAGACAGTCCAACCTTGCCGTGTCAGACTGCTGAGTCACAAATTTCGGCTCAATTAAAAAAAAAAAATTTAGAGTATCCAATTAATTTTTTCCATTTAAGGGGCAATTTAGCGCGGCCAATCCACCTACCCTGCACATCTTTGGGTTGTGGGGGCGAAACCCACGCAGACACGGGGAGAATGTGCAAACTCCACACGGACAGTGACCCAGAGCCAGGATCGAACCTGGGTCTTCGGTGCCGTGAGGCAGCAGTGCATCACCGTGCTGCCCCAATTTCTGCTCAATTAATTGAAATGGTCCTCTCACCTTATGACTAAATCTCAATTCCAATGGACTGAATTTAGTGGGTTCATTAGGTGCATCCTGCATTGCCAACAGTATAAAATAGAATGGCCTCCAGAAACTAATACACACATCCATTATGGTCAACAAATACTGATTCCCACTTTTTCCCATAGGAAGGGGTCCCACGCAATCACGTGGGACCCAAGGAATAATATTTATTAGTGTCACAAGGAGGCTTCCATTAACACTGCAATGAAAAGCCCCGAGTCGCCACATTCCGGCGCCTGTTCGGGTACACAGACGGAGAATTCAGAATGTCCAACTTACCCAACAGCGCGTCTTTCGGGACTTGTGGGAGGAAACTTGTGGGATGAGCTTCTGCCCATTTGTCTTCTGCCTGAATATGTAACGGTCTCCACTTCCTCATTGATACATTATTTCTAATGGAATAACACTCTGGTGTAATATCAGATTCTACTTCTGTGTAGGCTTTCTGACAAAACCGCTTTATCTCTGAATCTTTCTGTTGCAATTCTACCAACTTTTCTGAACTGAAGATATCGGCTTCATCCTCCAGCTGCTCTTCTGTTTTATCAACCATCTGGTCCAAGATAGTTTCTGATAACTGAAGCTCAGCCACCCTGTCTTTACTCGATTTCTCCTCCTCCTGTCTCAACCTGTGACTTTGTGATCTTGTTACCACAGTCTGCAAACACCCCAGGATATGCTTCTTACAACACCTCAGTTCTCTGACTCTCCACAGGCTTTTCAACTACATTCCACAGCACTCCCACCTGTGATCCAGCTGTATAATTTGAATTGCCAGCAGGGAATGGGCTTAGATATCTGCAGGTACGAGACTTTTTGAGAAGGCAGGTTCCGACCTTCTCGCTCCTGACACCATGGGGGATACAGACCAGGGTAGTTTCCAGAACATGGGTGGGAGGGGGGGAAGGTTTCAGATATCTACAAAGAACTTATGGAGTCGGAGAAAACTCTGATAAAGGACCTAAAGGGCAAGTGGGAAGACGAGCTAGGGGGAGAGATAGAGGAGAGTCTATGGGCGGATGCCTTAAGCAGGGTTAACACATCCTCATCATGTGCCAGGCTTAGCCTGATACAGTTCAAGGTGGTCCACCGGGCACACATGTCAGTGGCCCGGATGAGCAGGCTTTTCAGGATAGAGGACAGGTGTGCGAGGTGCGCTGGAAGTCCGGCAAATCATGTCCACGTGTTTTGGGCATGCCCGAAGCTTAGAGAGCTCTGGTAGGGTTTGCTGAGGCAATGGTGGTGCAGAGGCGGGTGGTGCAGAGTCCAGAGGTGGCGATCTTTGGAGTGTCGGAAGAGCCGGGAGTCCAAGGGGCGAAAGAGGCCGACGTCCTGGCCTTTGCCTCCCTGGTAGCCCAGAGACGGATCCTACTCAACGAGGCCAGACTGTTGCTTTATTGGTGGGGGTGTGAAGAATGTGATGGGGATGGAAATGCTTATTGTACCATGTTTATGTTTGTGTTATTGTTATTATAATACCCCACAAAATATATTTATTTTAAAAAAGGTATAGTTTTAAGTAGGTTTAATTTAACTGACACCTTCTGATAAATCAACCCGTGAACAGATTGTACGCTGCTTTGTTCCTCTTCAGCTGGAACCATGGGCTATTTTGCCACTTCAATAAACCCCACTGGCTTGTCCTGTTTTAAAGTGTCTGGTCTTCCCAGTAATTTCCTTCAGCCATCACACTGCAACTGTGTGTAAGACCCAATTCCAACACCTCTGCCATTTCTGCTGCCTGCCTCGCAGTTTTAATCCTTTGGCTCTTTCCCAAAGACCATCATAGGTTATGTCTATTTTTGATACTCTTATTCACGTGTCAGAATTAATTTATTTAATTTTTTAAAATTCTAGAATATGGGTTACAAAGGGTGTCTTTGGCTATAATGATCTCACTGACACACAGTCCCTTCAAACACGCCGGCAGGCTGTGGTCAGACGCACCTTCCACTCTGAACCCAAGTGGACGTCTGTGGATTGCTCCTCGAACCCACCCCCCCCCCACCCGCCCCCAACCATATGTCTTCTTCATCCCGTGAGCAACCTTATCTGACTGAACTCCAGCTTCCAATCCCACTTTCAAAAGTCACACTTTCAAATCTTCTTTGAAACAATGCCGTCTCTCAGCAACTTCCATCCACAATTCCTGTATGGGTTAAGCACGTCTACCGTTACGATTCCTTTGTCTGAAAGTTTTTTTTACAAAAACTCCGAGTTCCAGCCAACCATTTCCACAATTGTTTTAAATAATTGTTTTAAATTATTCCAGCAAAGCTGAGAGAGATATTCCCCCCTAGGTTTACCCATCCTGACACAGAAACACTAAATTAAACCTACTTAAAACTATATCTTATCGCCAATATTTAACAATGCTGGTGTAAAACTACCTTCTCTAGGCTGACATCTTGCCCTGCTGATCATGTCCATAACTACAGTGGAAAATGAAAATCGCTTCTCGTCACAAGTAGGCTTCAAATGAAGTTACTGTGAAAAGCCTCTAGTCGCCACATTCCGGCGCCTGTTTGGGAGGCTGGTACAGGTGGCACTACTGCTGTCCTTTACTGACATAGAGAACAGTGTTTAAAACTGCCAACACCCACATAGAACAGGCATCAGTGCAGCCTGTCAGGATAATATAGAACAAGATCTGTCCTCAATTGGCTTTGCTCACTTCTGTGGACATACAGACGATGTATTGAATTGAGACAGAGCAAGGTACCATAGACCTGTGGATCACCAGAGGAGAAATAAGGAAGGAAGGAGGGAGGGAGGGGTCATCAGTTACACTTGGATGACCTCTGGGCAGTGCAGCGGATGGTAGAGTCATTGACTAACGGAGGCTTTGAGGCAGATTATTGGCGTCAGTATCAGCGTGAAGATTCTCTCGGATCAGCGAACTTGACTACCGGCCAATGGCTGCTGCTGACGTGGACATCACTGCGGACCACGACAACTTGAACTTTGTATTTTAAAAGTGAAGTATTAAAATTCACACCACCCGACAGAACAGAACAGAAATCACTCTGTCCGTGACAGCAAAGGTGTATCGTTGGGCTGAGTATGGTATGTGTGTGTGTGTGTGTCTGAGTAAGATTATACTGATGAGGGATTATTGATCTGGGAACATTTTCTTGGTGAGGTTACCTGCATTAAGACTTGGATTTGTTCCAGGGTGTTCTCAACATTGATAACAATGGATTGTTTGGGTAAACGAGTCACTTTACAGCTTGGGGATTAGACACAGTCAGCAGGAGGAACCGGGAGTTGGGAGACACAGCTGGAACACACAATATGTGGTTCAGTGTCTCTGAAATACTCCCAAACCTGCTCCCGAGTGAAGACCCTGTGATTGAGGGATTACGGAGTGGGAAACACCTTCTCGTGCTCCCAGAGACGGGAGACCAGGAGACAGCAATGTCCCATGTCCTGGTGAGCATTAACTAACCAGCTCACTGGCAACGTTCAGCAGTCCCTCCCAGGTCCCGAGGGAGAATGACAATAAATGTTAAAAGAGGAACGTTAACCCCTCGCAGACCCTCCAAGTCACCCACCGTCCTGCCTTGGGAATATAGTTCCTTCGCTGTCGCTAGGTCAGAATCCTGGATCACCCTCCCCATCAGCATCTTGGGTGTACCCACACACGTGGAATGCTGAGGTTGAAGGATGCAGCTCATCACCACCTTCTCACGGACCGTTCGAGGTTGAGAATAAAGTCCGCAGATAAAGAACGAGGTGGTGAACGCGCAGAGTGAGACGGAGCGGGTCACAACGGAATGGGCTGGGTCGCCGAGGTACACTGCAGGCGACCCACCGATAAGCTGGTGGATGGAGCTCCAAACGCGCAGAGACGCTGTTAAGCTGGAGTGGACGGTAACAGTGAATGCGGTGGTCGTGGAAGGCCTGGTCCTCTCCTTCAGGAGGCGCTGGAAAAGGAGGAGGAGCGAGAAGCAACGAAAAAGGAGTTGGCAAGGTTGGCGGCGACCCAAGGAACCCTCAAGGGAAAGGTAGAGGATCAGGAGAACCGATCGCACAGCCGGAACCTCCGACTGGAGGGTATTGAGGGCAGGAACGGTGGTCTTTGTGATGCTGTTTTCAGGATGGATGTCGGAGTGTTCACAAAGACCGCTGAAGAGAAGTTCATCAGCGAAGCTAACTTTTATTTACACTACTTAAATTAAGCTTGACCGCTTCATCCTCCAGTGAACGCTAATTATCGTAACCCACACTCTCCTAACACTGGTCTGTGCACTGTAACTCTAACTGTAATCTATCCTCTCTCAATCTCGCCTATTCACTCCAGCCTGCCCTCTGCCAGAACCCGACAGTCTGTGCTTTACATGGTACCGCATCGAACAAATTTAAAAAAAATTTAAAATATTTTTTATTCTCCTCCTTTTTCACATTTTCTCCCAAATTTCCACCCACCAACAATAAACAATAATCAGTAACAAATATGTCAGTCCCCATATCAATAACAACAATCCCATCCTCCCACCAAACCCCAAACATTAGCCCGCATGTTCACAGAAACAAATGACAAAAAGGAATTAGGGATCACCCAGAGTCACCATTAACACAGCCCCCCTCCCCCCAACCCTCCCACTCACCCCCCCCAACTAATGTTCGATGTTATCCAGTTCTTGAAAGTGCATGATGAATAACGCCCATGAATTTTAGAACCCCTCCATCCTTCCCCTCAGTTCAAACTTAACCTTCTCAAGGGTCAAGTATTCCAACAGGTCCCCCCGCCACGCCAGGGCACTGGGTGGAGAGGCTGCTCTCCATCCCAACAGGATCCGCCTTCGGGCGATCAACGAGGCAAAGGCTATGATATCTGCCTCCGCTCCCGTTTCCAACCCTGGCTGGTCCGATACCCTGAATATGGCCTCCCGGGGGCCCGGGTCCAGTTTCACATACACCACTTTAGAAATTACCCTAAACACCTCCTTCCAGTACTCCCCTAGCTTTGGACAGGACCAAAACATATGAACGTGATTAGCAGGCCCCGCCCCCCCCCCGCAACGCTCACACACATCCTCTACTCCTTCAAAGAATCGGCTCATCCTCGCCCTCGTGAGGTGCGCTCTATATCCCACCTCCAGCTGTCTCAGCCCCAACCTCACACACGCGGCATTCACTCTCCGGAGCACCTCACACCAGACCCCCTCCTCTATAACCTCTCCCAACTCTTCCTCCCACTTTGCTTTGATCCCTTCCAGTGGTGCCTTCTCCTCTTCAAATTAGCTCCATAAACCGCTGACACTACCCCCTTCTCCAGTCCCCCTGTCGTCAGCTCCTCCTCCAGCAATGTGGAGGCCGGCTCCACCGGGAAGCTCTGTATCTCCTTCCTGGCAAAATCTCGAATCTGCATGTACCTCAACACTTCTCCCTGCTCCAGCCCATACTTCGCTTCCAGCTCCCTCAATCCTGCAAACCGACCCCGAAGAAACAAATCTTTTAGCGTCTTAATCCCCTTCTCTTCCCATTTCCGAAAACTTCCATCCCACTTCCCTGGCTCAAATCTGTGGTTCCCCCGAATCGGCATTTCCCTTGACCCTGCCCCCAACCCGAAGTGTTGGCAAAACTGCCTCCAGATTTTCAATGAAGCTATTATTACCGGACTCCCTGGATATTTCCCCGGGGCTATCGGGAGCGACGCTGTTGCTAACGCCTTCAGCCCCGACCCCCTGCACAAACTCCCCTCCATTCTGACCCACTGAGAATCAACCCCTCTGACCCAGCTCCGCACCTTCTCCACATTCGCCGCCCAGTAGTAGTACAACAGGTTCGGGAGACCCAAACCCCCTGCCTGCCTTCCCCTCTGCAGTAACACCTTGCTCACTCTGGCCACCTTCCCTCCCCATATGAACGAGGTAATCCTTCCCTCAATCTCTCTGAAAAAAGCCTTTGGAAAATCGGCAGGCATTGGAAAATAAACCGGAATCGCGGCAACACGTTCATTTTAACCGCCTGTACCCGACCCGCCAGTGACAGAGGAAGGCCGTCCCACCTTGCCAGATCGACTTTCACTCTCCCCACCAAACTAATGATGTTGTACCTGAGGAGCCCCCCCCCCACTCCCGGGCAACCTGCATCCCCAGATACCTAAAATGAGTCCCTGCTCTACGGAATGGCAGCCCCCCCACCCCTGCCCCCACCCCGGCCAAGACACCACAAAGTACTCACTCTTGTCTAGATTTAGTTTGTACCCCGAGAAAGACCCAAACACTCAAAGCAGCTCCAATATTCCCCTTATCGACACACTCGGTTCCGACACATATAACAGCAATTCATCGGCATATAAGGACACCCTATGCTCTATCCACCCCCCCCGCACCATTCTTTTCCATACCCCCGAACTTCTTAATGCGATGGCCAACGGCTCAATCGCGAGTGCAAACAGCAGGGGAGACACAGGACATCCCTGCCTAGTCCCACGGTGGAGGGAAAAGTACCTCGAGCTGATATTATTTGTGCGGACACTCGCCCTCGGCACCTTATATAGTCCCTTTACCCAGTTCACAAACCTTGGTCCAATCCCAAACCGCTCCAGGACTGCCATCAGGCATCCCCATTCTACCCGATCAAACACCTTCTCGGCGTCCAATCCACAACCACCTCTGTTTCCTTCCCCTCTGCCGGTGCCATAACCACGTTCAATACCCTTCTAACGCTTAAAAAGAGCTGCCTCCTTCTCACAAACCCCGTCTGATCCTCCCCTATCACCTTCGGGAGGCACTCCTCCAGCCTACCCGCCAGTAGCTTCGCCAACACTTTTACGTCCACATTCAGAAGTGATATGGGCCTATACGACCCACACTCCGTCGGATCCTTATCTTTTTTTAGCAACAGGGAAATCGATGCCTGCCCCAAGGTTTGCTGCAACACCCCCTTCCCTATCGCCTCCTCAAACATCCCCACCATCAGGGGTGCCAACCTATCCTTAAATTTTTTATAATATTCCACCGGAAACCCATCCGGCCCTGCCACCTTACCCGACTGCATCCTCCCAATCGCATCCTTTATCTCCTGCTCCACTATTGCTCCTTCTAATGCAGCCCTGTCCCCCTCCCCTAGCCTCGGGTACTCCAACCCGTCTAGAAATTCCTGCATTTCACGGTCTCCCCCGGGTGGCTCTGACCTGTACAACCTCTCATAAAATTCCTCAAAAACCTGGTTAATCAGATCCGGAGCCACCACCAACTTCCCTGCCTTATCCCTCACCTGCGCAATTTCCCTTGCCGTTTCTTCCCTCCGGAGCCGAGATGCTAACATAGCGCCTTGTCTCCATGTTCGTAAACTGCACCCCTTGCTCGTCTCAGTTGGCGCACCGCCTTCCTGGTGGACAGTCAGTCCAAGCTCGCCTGTAGTTCCTTCCTCTTTTCCAGCTTCGCCGGGTCCCCATCCTCTGCATACCTCCTATCTACCTCCAACATCTCATCGATTACCCTCTGCCGCTCCAACCTCTCCTCTTTGTCCACCCTGGCCTTAAATGAAATCACCTCCCCCTTCAGCACTGCCTTTACAGCCTCCCAGACGACTGCCTTCGATGAGGTGAGGTACCCGTACAATTGAAACCTACATATTCCTCAATTACATTTTCAATTTTCTCACAGAACCCTTAGTCCCCCAAAAGCCCCACATCCAGTTTCCACCCCGGTCTCTGCGCTGCCCCCTTCTCCAGCACCATATCCACCCAATGCGGAGCGTGATCTGACACTGCAATTGCAGAGTATTCCGACCCCTTGACTCCAGCCAGCAAAGCCTTCCCCACCACAAAAAAGTCGATCCGCGAGTATACCTTATGGACCGCTGAGAAAAGCGAGTACTCCCGTTCCCTTGGGTGCAGGAACCTCCAAGGGTCCACCCCTCCCATTTCCACCATTATCCCAGCCAGCGCCTTCGCCCCCCCTGATGGGACCAGCGAGCGCGGCCGTGATCTGTCCAACCTTGGCTCCTGCACCAAGTTCCAGTCCCCCCCCTCCACATTCAGCTCATGCGTGTCCAAGTCGGGAATAGCCCCAAACACCTTCCTCGCAAATCCCACATCGTCCCAATTGGGACCGTATACACTTAACAGCACCACTAATCTCCCCACCAGCGCCCCTGCCACAATCACATATCTGATCTGCCACCTCCTTCTCCATCTGGAAGCGTACTGTATACTGAACATTTCTATAATGTCACAGGACAGTTTGCTTCCAGATGACTGCCTGAACCACCGTCGATGTACAATTTTGTAAACACGTGTGTTGGTCCTGACTCGCTATTTAAAATTCGCAATGAAATGACAAAACCCTGATAAAACTATTTTTGAAAAGGATTGAGAAATAGATCCCTTGTTCCACTCGCTTTGTGACAGGTCAGCCAAACCTTATCCCACAATCCTCTCCACGAGAAGTGATTCCAACTGCCTGTGGGTGGCTTCTTGGGAAACGCTCTGAATGGTAACAGTTGGGAATTACTGTGAACTAAGTCAATGACTGAATTCCTCAACGTGTTCTCTTTCTGTTCCCTCCACCCCAACCCAACAGGTGTGCGTTACCCTTCTGCTCCTGGCTGTGGGACACGGGCAATCGGCCTGCACCAAGACACGTCAGACAGACTCCGATCGAGGTACCTACTCAACCTTTCCAAACCCTAGACTCCCTCTGGGTGGGGAAATGAGCCAGGTCTGGGAACTGAGCGCGCACCCTCACCCGCTGAGTGTTGTCAATGGCTACAGACCCCAAGGGCATCATGGTGAAGGCCCTGCCTCTCAAAACTTCCCCAAGCCACATGGAGCTTTCCCTCAGGGATTGACTTACGCGTCCTCCTCTCCCGCGAGGCTCTGGGAAGGGATGGGTCAAATAGTCCGCATTGCCGAACCAGCAAGCTCCTGCTGCAGGGGCGGAAGGCTTGTCCGGTGAATGCAAAGGAGATTCCAGCTTCAGTCACGCTCTGAGGGATGGATCCCCTTGGAAAAGGAACCTGCTCTTCCCAGGTCCAGAGAGACCGGTGATGGACATTAAGCCGATTTAGCTGCCCAGGCAATCCTTCCAAAGCACAAAGATCAAAGTTACCCCATTATACTTCTTCAGACTTCGACGACAGTGACAGACTAACCTCTCTCTCTTTCTCTTTTCTCTCTGCCACTCTCCTCTCCATATCAAATTGGAATTCCAGCATCAAAGAAATGTCAATGTGAAGGTGGAATGTTGTGTAACGTTGGGGATTCCTGGAGAAACTCGGACTGTCAGAACTGTCACTGCATGGGTGACTGGGTGAAGTGTTGTTCAGTGTAAGTCCTGACCGACCTGACCTCGCGGAACTCTGCATGAATGTTTCTTATTGAGCGCAAAGTGGGTTGGATTTCACAGCAAGACCTGGACGTCAGTTCTGTCTTGTTGCACTCGTCAGGGATTGTGGAACCACCTTGTGGGTCCATTTGCAGAGCCCAGACACATGGGGACATTTCTACAGAAGGAGAAAGGTTGTAGATATCATCGCTGTGCTGTGTTCCGCCGACAGTCAAAAACAAAACAAAGACTGGGTGACATGACACTCCGCCGCTCTGGCGATGTCACGTCGCTGTCGCAACAAGGAATATTCCACACGTTCCGGGTAGCTGACTGATGGGAAAATAATCCCGGGAATGACGGTCTTCTGGCAGAATGGAGGCTGGGATATGTCACAGTGTCCAGCAGATTTCCATTAACAGGAGGAGCGGTGGAGACGGAGGGAGGGTGGAGATGAAGGGAGAATGGAGATGGAGGGAGGGTGGAGATGGACAGAGGGTGGAGATGGACAGAGGGTGGAGATGGAGGGAGGGTGGAGACGGAGGGAGGGTGGAGATGAAGGGACAATGGAGATGGAGGGAGGGTGGAGATGGACAGAGGGTGGAGATGGACAGAGGGTGGAGATGGAGGGAGGGTGGAGATGGAGGGAGGGTGGCGATGGAGGGACGGTGGAGACGTAGGGAGAGTGGAGACGGAGAGAGGGTGGAGATGGAGGGACAGTGGAGATGGACGGAGGGTGGAGATGGAGGGAGGGTGGAGATGGACAGAGGGTGGAGATGGAGGGAGGGTGGAGATGGAGGGAGGGCGGAGATGGAGGGAGGGCGGAGATGGAGGGAGGGTGGAGATGGACAATGGGTGGAGATGGAGGGAGGGTGGAGATGGAGGGAGGGCAGAGATGGAGGGAGGGCGGAGATGGAGGGAGGGTGGAGATGGAAGGAGGGTGGAGATGGAAGGAGGGTGGAGATGGAGGGAGAGTGGAGATGGAGGGACGGTGGAGATGGAAGGAGGGTGGAGATGGAAGGAGGGTGGAGATGGAAGGAGGGTGGAGATGGAAGTAGGGTGGAGATGGAGGGAGGGTGGAGATGGAGGGAGGGCGGAGATGGAGGGAGGGCGGAGATGGAGGGAGGGCGGAGATGGAGGGAGGGCGGAGATGGAGGGAGGGCGGAGATGGAGGGAGGGCGGAGATGGAGGGAGGGTGGAGATGGAGGGAGGGTGGAGGTGGAGGGAGGGTGGAGATAGAGGGAGGGTGGAGATGGAGCGAGGGTGGAGATGGAGAGAGAGAGAAGGCGGAGAGAGGGTGGAGACGGAGGGAGGGTGGAGATGGAGGGACGGTGGAGATGGAGGGAAGGTGGAGATAGATGGAGGGTGGAGATAGAGGGAGGGTGGAGGCGGACCGAGGATGCAGATGGCGAGAGTGTGGCGATGGAGGGAGGGTGTTGGTGGAAGGAGGATGGAGATGGAGGGAGGGTGTAGATGGAGGCAGGGTGGAGATGGAGGGAGGGTGGAGACAGAGAGAGAGTGGAGATGGAGAAAATGTGGAGATGGAGAATGGAGATGGAGGGAGAGTGGAGATGGAGGGAGGGTGGAGACGGAGGGAGAGTGGAGACGGAGAGAGAGTGGAGATGGAGGGAGAGTGGGGATGGAGGGAGAGTGGAGATGAACGGAGGGTGCAGATGGAGGGAGAGTGGAGATGGAGAGAGGGTGGAGATGGAGGGAGGGTGGAGATGGAGGGAGGGTGGAGATGGAGGGAGGCTGGAGATGGAGGGAGGGTGGAGATGGAGGGAGGGTGGAAATGGACGGAGGCTGGAGATGGGGGGAGGGTGGAGATGGAGGGAGGGTGGAGATGGAGGGAGGGTGGAGATGGAGGGAGGGTGGAGATGGAGGGAGGGTGGAGATGGACAGCGGGTGGAGATGGAGAGAGGGTGGAGACGGAGAGAGGGTGGAGATGGAGGGAGGGTGGAGAGGGTGGGAGGGTGGAGACGGAGGGAGAGTGGAGATGGAGGGAGGGTGGAGATGGAGGGAGGGTGGCGATGGAGGTAGGGTGGAGATGGAGGGAGAGTGGAGATGGAGGGAGAGTGGGGATGGAGGGAGAGTGGGGATGGAGGCAGAGTGGAGATGGAGGGAGAGTGGAGATGGAGGGAGGGTGGAAATGGAGGGAGGGTGGAGATGGATAGAGGGTGGAGATGGAGGGAGGGTGGAGATGGAGGGAGGGTGGAGATAGAGGGAGGGTGGAGGCGGACCAGGGGTGCAGATGGCGAGAGTGTGGCGATGGAGGGAGGGTGTTGGTGGAAGGAGGGTGGAGATGGAGGGAGGGTGGAGATGGAGGGAGGGTGGAGATGGAGGGAGGGTGGAGACGGAGGGAGGGTGGAGACAGAGGGAGGGTGGAGACGAAAGGAGAGTGGAGTTGGAGATAGGTTCGAGATGGAGGGAGTGTGGAGATGGAGGGAGGGTGGAGACGGAGGGAGGGTGGAGACGGGGGAAGGGTGGAGATGGAGGGAGAGTGGAGATGGAGGGAGAGTGGAGATGGAGGGAGGGTGGAGATGGAGGGAGAGTGTTGATGGAGAGAGGGTGGAGAAGGAGGGAGGGTGGAGATGGAGGAAGAGTGGAGATGGAGAAAGGGTGGAGATGGAGGGAGTGTGGAGATGGAGGGAGGGTGGAGATGGACGGAGGGTGGAGATGGACGGAGGGTGGAGATGGACGGAGGGTGGAGATGGACGGAGGGTGGAGATGGACGGAGGGTGGAGATGGAGGGAGGGTGGAAATGGAGAGAGGGTGGAGATGGAGGGAGGGTGGAGATGGAGGGAGGGTGGAGATGGAGGGAGGGTGGAGACGGAGAGAGGGTGGAGACGGAGAGAGGGTGGAGACGGAGAGAGGGTGGAGACGGAGAGAGGGTGGAGACGGAGAGAGGGTGGAGACGGAGAGAGGGTGGAGAGGGTGGGAGGGTGGAGTCAGAGGGAGGGTGGAGATGGAGGGAGAGTGGAGACGGAGGGAGGGTGGAGATGGAGGGAGGGTGGAGATGGAGGGAGGGTGGCGATGGAGGTAGGGTGGAGATGGTGGGAGGGTGGAGATGGTGGGAGGGTGGAGATGGAGGGAGGGTGGAGATGGAGAGAGGGTGGAGATGGAGCGAGAGTGGAGATGGAGGGAGGGTGGAGATGGACAGAGGGTGGAGATGGAGGGAGGGTGGAGATGGAGGGAGGGTGGAGACGTTGGGAGAGTGGAGATGGAGAGAGGGTGGAGATGGAGAGAGGGTGGAGATGGAGAGAGAGTGGAGATGGACAGAGGGTGGAGATGGAGTGCGGGTGGAGATGGAAGGAGGGTGGAGATGGAGGGAGGGCAGAGATGGAGGGAGGGCGGAGATGGAGGGAGGGTGGAGATGGAAGGAGGGTGGAGATGGAAGGAGGGTGGAGATGGAGGGAGGGTGGAGATGGACAGAGGGTGGAGATGGAGGGAGGGTGGAGATGGACAGAAGGTGGAGATGGAGGGAGGGTGGAGATGGAAGGAGGGTGGAGATGGAGGGAGAGTGGAGATGGAAGGAGTGTGGAGATGGAGGGAGGGCGGAGATGGAGGGAGGGCTGAGATGGAGGGAGGGCGGAGATGGAGGGAGGGCGGAGATGGAGGGAGGGCGGAGATGGAGGGAGGGTGGAATTGGAGGGAGGGTGGAGGTGGAGGGAGGGTGGAGGGAGGGTGGAGGGAGATGGAGGGAGATGGAGGGAGGGTGGAGATGGAGGGAGGGTGGAGATGGAGGGAGGGTGGAGATGGAGGGAGGGTGGAGATGGAGGGAGGGTGGAGATGGAGGGAGGGTGGAGATGGAGGGAGGGTGGAGATAGAGGGAGGGTGGAGATAGAGGGAGGGTGGAGATGGAGGGAGGGTGGAGATGGAGCGAGGGTGGAGATAGAGGGAGGGTAGAGATGGAGGGAGAATGGAGATGGAGAGAGGGTGGAGATGGAGAGAGAGTGAAGGCGGAGAGAGGGTGGAGACGGAGGGAGGGTGGAGATGGAGGGAGGGTGGAGATGGAGGGAAGGTTGAGAAAGATGGAGGGTGGAGATAGAGGGAGGGTGGAGGTGGACCGAGGGTGCAGATGGCGAGAGTGTGGCGATGGAGGGAGGGTGTTGGTGGAAGGCGGATGGAGATGGAGGCAGGGTGGCAATGGAAGGAGGGTGGAGATGGAGGGAGGGTGGAGATGGAGGGAGGGTGGAGATGGAGGGAGGGTGGAGATGGAGGGAGGGTGGAGATGGACAGAGGGTGGAGATGGAGGGAGAGTGGAGATGGAGGGAGGCTGGAGACGGAGGGAGAGTGTAGACGGAGGGAGAGTGGAGATGGAATGAGAGTGGGGATGGAGGGAGAGTGGAGATGGAGGGAGGGTGGAGATGGAGGGAGGGTGGAAATGGAGGGAGGGTGGAAATGGAGGGAGGGTAGAGATGGATAGAGGGTGGAGATGAAGGGAGGGTTGAGATGGAGGGAGGGTGGAGATGGAGGGAGGGTGGAGATGGAGGGAGGGTGGAGATAGAGGGAGGGTGGAGATAGAGGGAGGGTGGAGGCGGACCAGGGGTGCAGATGGCGAGAGTGTGGCGACGGAGGGAGGGTGTTGGTGGAAGGAGGGTGGAGATGGAGGGAGGGTGGAGATGGAGGGAGGGTGGAGACGGAGGGAGGGTGGAGCCGGAGGGAGGGTGGAGACGGAGGGAGGGTGGAGCCGGAGGGAGGGTGGAGACGGAGGGAGGGTGGAGACGGAGGGAGGGTGGAGACAGAGGGAGGGTGGAGACGAAAGGAGAGTGGAGATGGAGATAGGTTCGAGATGGAGGGAGTGTGGAGGTGGAGGGAGGGTGGAGACGGAGGGAGGGTGGAGACGGGGGAAGGGTGGAGACGGGAAGGGTGGAGATGGAGGGAGAGTGGAGATGGAGGGAGGGTGGAGATGGAGGGAGGGTGTATATGGAGGGAGAGTGGAGATGGAGAGAGGGTGGAGATGGAAGGAGGGTGGAGATGGAGGGAGAGTGGAGATGGAGAAAGGGTGGAGAAGGAGGGAGTGTGGAGATGGAGGGAGGGTGGAGATGGACGGAGGGTGGAGATGGAGGGAGCGTGGAGATGGAGAAAGGGTGGAGATGGAGGGAGTGTGGAGATGGAGGGAAGGTGTAGATGGACGGAGGGTGGAGATGGACGGAGGGTGGAGATGGAGGGAGGGTGGAGATGGAGGGCGGGTGGAGATGGAGAGAGGGTGGAGACGGAGAGAGGGTGGAGATGGAGGGAGGGTGGAGAGGGTGGGAGGGTGGAGTCAGAGGGAGGGTGGAGATGGAGGGAGGGTGGAGATGGAGGGAGAGTGGAGACGGAGGGAGGGTGGAGACGGAGGGAGGGTGGAGACGGAGGGAGGGTGGCGATGGAGGTCGGGTGGAGATGGTGGGAGGGTGGAGATGGTGGGAGGGTGGAGATGGTGGGAGGGTGGAGATGGAGGAAGGGTGGAGATGGAGGGAGGGTGGAGATGGAGGGAGGGTGGAGATGGAGCGAGAGTGAAGATGGAGGGAGGGCGGAGACGGAGGGAGAGTGGAGATGGAGGGAGGGTGGGGATGGAGGGAGGGTGGAGATGGAGGGCGAGTGGAGATGGGCGGAGGGTGGAGACGGAGAGAGGGTTGAGACGGAGAGAGGGTGGAGATGGAGAGAGGGTGGAGACGGAGAGAGGGTGGAGTTTGAGGGAGAGTGGAGACGGAGAGAGGGTGGAGATGGAGAGAGGGTGGAGATGGAGGGAGGGTGGAGATGGAGGGAGGGTGGAGACGGAGAGAGGGTGGAGACAGAGAGAGGGTGGAGACGGAGGGCGGTTGGAGACGGAGGGAGGGTGGAGATGGAGAGTGGGTGGAGATGGAGGGAGGCTGGAGATGGAATGAGAGTGGAGATGAGGGAGGGTGGAGATGGAGGGAGGTTGGAGATGGATGGAGGGTGGAGATGAAAGCAGAGTGGAGATGGAGGGAGGGTGGAGATGGAAGGAGGGTGGAGATGGAAGGAGGGTGGAGATGGAGGGAGAGTGGAGGTGGACAGAAGGTGGAGATGGAGTGAGGGTTGAGATGGGGGGAGAGTGGAGATGGACAGAGGTTGGAGATGGAGGGAGTGGAGATGGACAGAGGGTGGAGATGGAGGGAAGTTGGAGATGGACAGAGGGTGGAGACGGAGGGAGGGTGGAGATGGAGGGAGGGTGGAGATGGAGGGAGGGTGGAGATGGAGGGAGGGTGGAGATGGACAGAGGGTGGAGATGGACAGAGGGTGGAGATGGACGGAGGGTGGAGATGGACGGAGGGTGGAAATGGAGGGAGGGTGGAGATGGACAGAGGGTGGAGATGGAGGGAGGGTGGGGATGGAAGGAGGGTGGAGATGGAGGGAGGGCAGAGATGGAGGGAGGGCGGAGATGGAGGGAGGGTGGAGATGGTAGGAGGGTGGAGATGGAAGGAGGGTGGAGATGGAGGGAGGGTGGAGATGGAGGGAGGGTGGAGATGGACAGCGGGTGGAGATGGAGAGAGGGTGGAGACGGAGAGAGGGTGGAGATGGAGGGAGGGTGGAGAGGGTGGGAGGGTGGAGACGGAGGGAGAGTGGAGATGGAGGGAGGGTGGAGATGGAGGGAGGGTGGCGATGGAGGTAGGGTGGAGATGGAGGGAGAGTGGAGATGGAGGGAGAGTGGGGATGGAGGGAGAGTGGGGATGGAGGCAGAGTGGAGATGGAGGGAGAGTGGAGATGGAGGGAGGGTGGAAATGGAGGGAGGGTGGAGATGGATAGAGGGTGGAGATGGAGGGAGGGTGGAGATGGAGGGAGGGTGGAGATAGAGGGAGGGTGGAGGCGGACCAGGGGTGCAGATGGCGAGAGTGTGGCGATGGAGGGAGGGTGGAGACGGAGGGAGGGTGGAGACGGGGGAAGGGTGGAGATGGAGGGAGAGTGGAGATGGAGGGAGAGTGGAGATGGAGGGAGGGTGGAGATGGAGGGAGAGTGTTGATGGAGAGAGGGTGGAGAAGGAGGGAGGGTGGAGATGGAGGAAGAGTGGAGATGGAGAAAGGGTGGAGATGGAGGGAGTGTGGAGATGGAGGGAGGGTGGAGATGGACGGAGGGTGGAGATGGACGGAGGGTGGAGATGGACGGAGGGTGGAGATGGACGGAGGGTGGAGATGGACGGAGGGTGGAGATGGAGGGAGGGTGGAAATGGAGAGAGGGTGGAGATGGAGGGAGGGTGGAGATGGAGGGAGGGTGGAGATGGAGGGAGGGTGGAGACGGAGAGAGGGTGGAGACGGAGAGAGGGTGGAGACGGAGAGAGGGTGGAGACGGAGAGAGGGTGGAGACGGAGAGAGGGTGGAGACGGAGAGAGGGTGGAGAGGGTGGGAGGGTGGAGTCAGAGGGAGGGTGGAGATGGAGGGAGAGTGGAGACGGAGGGAGGGTGGAGATGGAGGGAGGGTGGAGATGGAGGGAGGGTGGCGATGGAGGTAGGGTGGAGATGGTGGGAGGGTGGAGATGGTGGGAGGGTGGAGATGGAGGGAGGGTGGAGATGGAGAGAGGGTGGAGATGGAGCGAGAGTGGAGATGGAGGGAGGGTGGAGATGGACAGAGGGTGGAGATGGAGGGAGGGTGGAGATGGAGGGAGGGTGGAGACGTTGGGAGAGTGGAGATGGAGAGAGGGTGGAGATGGAGAGAGGGTGGAGATGGAGAGAGAGTGGAGATGGACAGAGGGTGGAGATGGAGTGCGGGTGGAGATGGAAGGAGGGTGGAGATGGAGGGAGGGCAGAGATGGAGGGAGGGCGGAGATGGAGGGAGGGTGGAGATGGAAGGAGGGTGGAGATGGAAGGAGGGTGGAGATGGAGGGAGGGTGGAGATGGACAGAGGGTGGAGATGGAGGGAGGGTGGAGATGGACAGAAGGTGGAGATGGAGGGAGGGTGGAGATGGAAGGAGGGTGGAGATGGAGGGAGAGTGGAGATGGAAGGAGTGTGGAGATGGAGGGAGGGCGGAGATGGAGGGAGGGCTGAGATGGAGGGAGGGCGGAGATGGAGGGAGGGCGGAGATGGAGGGAGGGCGGAGATGGAGGGAGGGTGGAATTGGAGGGAGGGTGGAGGTGGAGGGAGGGTGGAGGGAGGGTGGAGGGAGATGGAGGGAGATGGAGGGAGGGTGGAGATGGAGGGAGGGTGGAGATGGAGGGAGGGTGGAGATGGAGGGAGGGTGGAGATGGAGGGAGGGTGGAGATGGAGGGAGGGTGGAGATGGAGGGAGGGTGGAGATAGAGGGAGGGTGGAGATAGAGGGAGGGTGGAGATGGAGGGAGGGTGGAGATGGAGCGAGGGTGGAGATAGAGGGAGGGTAGAGATGGAGGGAGAATGGAGATGGAGAGAGGGTGGAGATGGAGAGAGAGTGAAGGCGGAGAGAGGGTGGAGACGGAGGGAGGGTGGAGATGGAGGGAGGGTGGAGATGGAGGGAAGGTTGAGAAAGATGGAGGGTGGAGATAGAGGGAGGGTGGAGGTGGACCGAGGGTGCAGATGGCGAGAGTGTGGCGATGGAGGGAGGGTGTTGGTGGAAGGCGGATGGAGATGGAGGCAGGGTGGCAATGGAAGGAGGGTGGAGATGGAGGGAGGGTGGAGATGGAGGGAGGGTGGAGATGGAGGGAGGGTGGAGATGGAGGGAGGGTGGAGATGGACAGAGGGTGGAGATGGAGGGAGAGTGGAGATGGAGGGAGGCTGGAGACGGAGGGAGAGTGTAGACGGAGGGAGAGTGGAGATGGAATGAGAGTGGGGATGGAGGGAGAGTGGAGATGGAGGGAGGGTGGAGATGGAGGGAGGGTGGAAATGGAGGGAGGGTGGAAATGGAGGGAGGGTAGAGATGGATAGAGGGTGGAGATGAAGGGAGGGTTGAGATGGAGGGAGGGTGGAGATGGAGGGAGGGTGGAGATGGAGGGAGGGTGGAGATAGAGGGAGGGTGGAGATAGAGGGAGGGTGGAGGCGGACCAGGGGTGCAGATGGCGAGAGTGTGGCGACGGAGGGAGGGTGTTGGTGGAAGGAGGGTGGAGATGGAGGGAGGGTGGAGATGGAGGGAGGGTGGAGACGGAGGGAGGGTGGAGCCGGAGGGAGGGTGGAGACGGAGGGAGGGTGGAGCCGGAGGGAGGGTGGAGACGGAGGGAGGGTGGAGACGGAGGGAGGGTGGAGACAGAGGGAGGGTGGAGACGAAAGGAGAGTGGAGATGGAGATAGGTTCGAGATGGAGGGAGTGTGGAGGTGGAGGGAGGGTGGAGACGGAGGGAGGGTGGAGACGGGGGAAGGGTGGAGACGGGAAGGGTGGAGATGGAGGGAGAGTGGAGATGGAGGGAGGGTGGAGATGGAGGGAGGGTGTATATGGAGGGAGAGTGGAGATGGAGAGAGGGTGGAGATGGAAGGAGGGTGGAGATGGAGGGAGAGTGGAGATGGAGAAAGGGTGGAGAAGGAGGGAGTGTGGAGATGGAGGGAGGGTGGAGATGGACGGAGGGTGGAGATGGAGGGAGCGTGGAGATGGAGAAAGGGTGGAGATGGAGGGAGTGTGGAGATGGAGGGAAGGTGTAGATGGACGGAGGGTGGAGATGGACGGAGGGTGGAGATGGAGGGAGGGTGGAGATGGAGGGCGGGTGGAGATGGAGAGAGGGTGGAGACGGAGAGAGGGTGGAGATGGAGGGAGGGTGGAGAGGGTGGGAGGGTGGAGTCAGAGGGAGGGTGGAGATGGAGGGAGGGTGGAGATGGAGGGAGAGTGGAGACGGAGGGAGGGTGGAGACGGAGGGAGGGTGGAGACGGAGGGAGGGTGGCGATGGAGGTCGGGTGGAGATGGTGGGAGGGTGGAGATGGTGGGAGGGTGGAGATGGTGGGAGGGTGGAGATGGAGGAAGGGTGGAGATGGAGGGAGGGTGGAGATGGAGGGAGGGTGGAGATGGAGCGAGAGTGAAGATGGAGGGAGGGCGGAGACGG